>NW_026651526.1:0-109993 GCF_028751815.1 Salvia miltiorrhiza
AGCCATTTCAGGGACGGAGGGAGTATTTCAACAAATAGCAATGGAAGGCGATTGGAGCAACTATTGGCGTGAACATCCTCAAAATCCATCCCCCAGCGAATCAAATGCTTCCAGGCAAGGATTCTCACCGTTCACGCAAGAATCGAATGTCTTTCAAGCGGCGGGCACCAATTTGAACCCCCGTTTTGCCGCCGTTGCCGAGCCCGAGCCCGACGTGGAGGAGATTGCTTCTATGCCGACGGCATCCAAACGTAGCAACTATTATCCGGCAGAAACGGTGCTAATTTGCCGTTTGTATTGCGAGCACACCCACGACTCTGTGGTGAGTGTCGACCAAAAAGGGGCGAAGTTTTGGGGCTCCCTCTGCGCCGAGTACAACGATAAAAGGCCCGAAGGATCTATTTCACGCGACGTCACGCAAATCAAATCTCACTTTCAACGGGTGTCGAAGGATGCGAAGAGGTTTGAGGCCATGCACAAAAAATGTCACGATCAATGGAAATCAGGCATGAGTGATATTCAAATCCTGGAGCAAGCAGAGGCAATGTGGCTAGCCGAGTACCATGTTCTGTTCCGGTATTCGCATGCATGGAAGATCTTGCGCGAGTCGAAGAAATTTTCAAGTCTTGGCGGGGAAACGTTCTCCCAAGTTCAACGTGACCTCGCCGATAGCATGTTGATGAGTCGGGACACCTCTCAAATGAATCCCGACGAATTGGCGTTTCACATGTGCAAGGTGGCGGAGATCAAGCAACGACACAACATCCCGTAGATTTTTAGGATTTTTTATTTTATGTTTGTTTTAATTTAAGTAATTTAGGATTTTAATTTCTTGTATTTCTTTTATTTCTAACAATGTAGGATTTGAATTTTAATTCAATGAAATTTTAATTTCTTAATTATTGTAAAATGGAAACTAGAATAAAACTAATTCAAAAATAAAATAAAATCTATTGCACCCATAGTGAGTGCAATATCATTGTGGGAGTGGGTGCAATAGAAGTGGGACCCATTCTATTGCACCCACTATGGGTGCAAGCATTGTAGATGCTCTTATACGTGATAGGTAAGTACAATAGAGGTTACACTGTCAATAATCTTAAAAATTGTGAATTCTAAGAAACTTTGCAATTATATAGTACATTATTTTAGTTGTTTGACATCGACAACGTTGATTTGTTTTTTTAAGTATGAAACCTCACTTTGTTTGTTTGTTTGACACGGATGATTAGAGTGTATGATATTTTATTAATTTAGTACAAAATATATTTCATTATAAATCAAAATCACAAAAATACTATATAGATTTGTATACTTATGTAAATCACGGTTCATAATACAAATCATAATTATAGCAATTATTAATTATATACAATTTTAATCCATTGTACCAACAATGAATTACATCTATTATAGATATTTGAAATATTTATCATACAATGTATTAATTTGTTATATAATAGATATTTGAAATATTTATCATACAATGTATTAATTTGTTATATAATAAAAGACACTTTAATCAAACATATCACGACTTATCTTAGAGTGCATACCAAATGAACCATAAGGATACGTGTAGTGCCCCAAAATATTTTTTAACTACAAAAAAAAAAATTCTTCTTTAATTATTTTTTTAATAATTAAATATTAAGTCCTATAAGTCGCGCCTAGATATTGCATGAACATGAGCATTTTTTTAATAAATTCTAAGCATTGTTTATCATTATTAATTTATTATTATTATTATTATTATTATTATTATTATTATTATTATTATTATTATTATTATTATTATTATTATTATTATTATTATTATTATTATTATTATTATTAGTTACTACATATTTAAGCCCAAACAATTATATTTTTATTTCAGCCCAATTCTTTCTTGGAGCTCATTGCTTGAGCCCAAAGTAATTTTCTTCTCTAGAATTTTCAGCACTAATTGATTGGAAACCCTAATTCACCTTTCCTTCTTGATAATATTAAAATTTTGGAAAGATTGTTCCTTGATTAATTTTACTGCCAAAAATAAACCTCTATCTGCTAGTATAAATACCACTTCTCTTCACTATTTTTCCTCACACTCAAAACAATTACTCATAGAGCTTTTCGGCAGAGGTAAATCCTCCTCCAATTTCTTCCACATTATTATTTCTTTTCGCACCATTCTCTTTTCACTGCTTTGTTCTTTTAGTATATGTAAGTTTATATATATATATTATGTATATGCATGTACTTTTGATATGCTAGGTATGCATAGATATATAGGTACTGCACCTTTTTTTTTGGGAAAACCCCCCCACCATATAGTGCCTTTCTTTTCAAATATGTTATTTTAATAAGCTTAATGCTTCTTTATATAAGTATATATATATACGAAAATATTTATATAATAAGTGATAGTGATGATAGTAAATTTAAATATAAAAGGGATACTTGGTAGTACATTCTTATTTTTACTCATGTATTATTTACTTTATTTTAATACTTTATTGTAGGAAATTTGTTTGATTAAGGGTGATTCATTATACATTTATGTTGACATATATATATATATTACGTGTATCTATGTATAGCATCTAGAAAATTTGTGCATTTGTTTGTTTTATAAATAAACTTATATATGTAATATATGTTGTATCCCTAAATATGTGGATGTATATATTAAATATGTATGTGACGTAAGTTTATAGCTTTTGCTTGGAAAATTAAATTAGACATGTATTATAATAAAATCTACATAGTTTTGATTCTCAGTCTCTTCGATCTATCTATACATACATACATATATATATATATATATATATATATATATATATATATATATATATACACACTTGATCTCTTAAATGTTCTAATTTTATTAATAAAATTTTAGCATATTTTATTCATTCGTCTTCATGTGCATTCATTGATTTAAATGTATCTTAATTATGAGTTCATAATTTATTTTTAGGCGAGGCGCGCAAGACTTAATCTTTAATTATTCTACACGTGTCAAAGAGAAGTAAAGGTGGGGTTATAACGTTGCATTTAACATTTATCCTTATTATACGTTTTACTCAATTTATATGTGTGAGAAGTAGGCAGAGCCTCCGGGCTATGAGACAGAAAGCTATAACCTACCGGTTATATGAGAAAGAAAGTTATAGCCTACGGGCTATATGAGAAAGAAAGTTATAGCCTACGGGCTATATGAGACAGAAAGTTATAGCCTACGGGCTATATGAGAAAGAAAGTTATAGCCTACGGGTTATATGAGAAAGAAAGTTATAGCCTACGGGCTATATGAGACAGAAAGTTATAGCCTACGGGTCATATGAGAAAGAAAGTTATAGCCTACGGGCTATATGAGACGGAAAGTTATATAGCCTTCAGGCTAAGAGACAGAAAGATATTGCTTTCGGGCAATATGAAAGAGCATACAGTTTTTATTGCACTTATATTTTGTTGTGATTCTTATAATATGGATAAATGCACCCCACTGAGTTTATTGTACTCACCCCAAAACAATATTATTTTTCAGGACATGGCTCGGGCGATGCGAGGTAGGGCGAATGATGGTCAAGATAAAAGAAGAAATAATGTTTTATTTTCAATTGGAATAAAGACTCAGTTTATGATGTTTATTTAATTTTCTCAGTTGGATTTGGGTTTTAGTTATTTAAATATTGAAATCTTATTATTTTTAATCAAAGTACTTCTTTTTATTTAATAAGAAAATTGGGGCGTCACAGTATGGTATCAGAGCAGGTCTACGTTTCTGTAGACTTGCAATAAAAATCTTTTTAAGAAAAATGACCATCATCGCAACTGCCACATCGCTATCGAGTGAGGTAAAAGTCAAAAGTATATTTATGATGCTTTAAGTTTTCTTGATGAAGTTAGATTTTATTTCATTTTTTTTTCTTCTCATGTCCTCGAGATTACTTATCTAGATTATTAGAACACGCAAAACCTGTAGAATAAGTACAGCGGTACTAACACGTGTACAAGAATTTGGGACGACGAATCTCTTAGAATCAATGAGAATTAGTACCTATCGTTGTTTTTTTTATCGCACAACTCTTACTATATACCGCATTATTTTAGTTTATGGCCAGAACAAGGGGTAACAGGAGACCTCCGGCAGACGAAGAATCTGATAGCGAAGCCACTCAATCGATGGGGAATAGGAATCGAAATCGAAATGATGTTAATACGCTGGCCCACGTGCTTGCACAAGCACTGAGAGGAGTATTGCCTCAACAACCGCATCAACCTCAAGCAGAAGGTGGAAATGGAGTAGTAGCTCAATTTCGGAGCATGGCACCGCCAATTCTAAGAGGGAACGAAGGACCCTTAGGGACCGAGGAGTGGATGCGCCAGATGGAACGCATTTTCAACTACATACGTTGCAGGGATGACTTGAAGGTGACATGTGCCGCCTTCCAACTAATAGACGATGCAGGACACTGGTGGGAGTCAGAAACTGCTGCCCTTACTGAAGAGCAGATGAGAGCCATCACCTGGAGAACGTTCAAGGAGAAAGTGATGGAGAAGTTTTTCCCAAGGAGTTTTCGCAAACAAAAGGAGATAGAGCTCATGAACTTGGAGCAAGGAAACATGACTGTTCTGGAATACGAGCGGAAATTCACCCAACTAGGCCGTTTTGCTCCCCATTTGGTGGACACCGATGAAAAGAAGGCATGGAGATTTGAGAATGGGTTACGCCCTGAGATTGGAGGCCACTTAGCAGCTCTAAACATCACATCATACTCGGAAATCTTAGAACGAGCCCAAGCAGTCGCATCACGCCTGAAACTGGACAACTCTGTGGTTCGACCTCAACATACTGGAGAAAAGAGGCACTGGGATGATCGAAACAAAATGAGAAACTCCCAGCCAGAAAAGAAACCAAGGAGTAATGTGGGAGACGACCAAGAATTGGCCCCGCACAAACCTCTTTGTCCACGTTGTCAGCATTACCATTTTGGAGAGTGCAAATCTGGCGAGAACGTATGCTTCCGATGTCACAAAGGAGGACACATGGCGATGAACTGCCCAGAAGCACGGAATACGAATGTCCCGAACAACAACAACGTCCCGACTTGGCGAAATAAGGACGATAACTGGGGAAGAAATCACGGCAACAACAACAACAATATGGGAAGGAACCAGAACTACAACAACAATGGTGCCCGCAAGGGAGAGGCACGAGTTTATGCCATGAACCAGGAAGAGATGGATGGAGAGGCAGAGGCTCAGATTATGTCAAGTATCTTACCCGTTTCGAACAAGACTGCCCTAGTACTATTTCTTTCCAGTGCTTCGCATTCGTTTATCGCAAGGAGATTCTTTGAAAAGCTGATGCAACCCTTGAAGGTAAGAATTCCCTCAGGAAATACAGTGAAAGTAGATCGTTTGGCAAGGGAGAAAAATTAAGACCTCGTTACATCAGACCCTTTGATAGTCTCGAAAGAGTTAGTGAGGTAGTATATCGATTAGCGTCGCCGCCAAGCTTGACTTCGATACATAACGTCTTCTATGTCTCGTCTTTGAGAAAATTCGTCCACGACCCGGGCAACATTGTGAATCACATTGAGCTAGAACTTGATAGAGGCCTAACTTATGATGAGCACCTGATAGCCACTAGTGGATAGAAAAGTTCGTGAGTTAAGAAGTAAAATCCCTCTAGTTAAGTCCAATGGAGTAGGCATGACCACAATAGTGCTACATAGGAAACGGAAGATGACATTAGATCTAGATACCCTCTTTTGTTTGACTCAGTTAAGTAATTTCGAGGACGAAATTTTTTTTAGTTGGTAAGGTTGTAGTGCCCCAAAATATTTTTTAACTACAAAAAAAAAAATTCTTCTTTAATTATTTTTTTAATAATTAAATATTAAGTCCTATAAGTCGCGCCTAGATATTGCATGAACATGAGCATTTTTTTAATAAATTCTAAGCATTGTTTATCATTATTAATTTTTTTTATTATTATTATTATTATTATTATTATTATTATTATTATTATTATTATTATTATTATTATTATTATTATTAGTTACTACATATTTAAGCCCAAACAATTATATTTTTATTTCAGCCCAATTCTTTCTTGGAGCCCATTGCTTGAGCCCAAAGTAATTTTCTTCTCTAGAATTTTCAGCACTAATTGATTGGAAACCCTAATTCACCTTTCCTTCTTGATAATATTAAAATTTTGGAAAGATTGTTCCTTTATTAATTTTACTGCCAAAAATAAACCTCTATCTGCTAGTATAAATACCACTTCTCTTCACTATTTTTCCTCACACTCAAAACAATTACTCATAGAGCTTTTCGGCAGAGGTAAATCCTCCTCCAATTTCTTCCACATTATTATTTCTTTTCGCACCATTCTCTTTTCACTGCTTTGTTCTTTTAGTATATGTAAGTTTATATATATATATATATTATGTATATGCATGTACTTTTGATATGCTAGGTATGCATAGATATATAGGTACTGCACCTTTTTTTGGGAAAACCCCCCCACCATATAGTGCCTTTCTTTTCAAATATGTTATTTTAATAAGCTTAATGCTTCTTTATATAAGTATATATATATACGAAAATATTTATATAATAAGTGATAGTGATGATAGTAAATTTAAATATAAAAGGGATACTTGGTAGTACATTCTTATTTTTACTCATGTATTATTTACTTTATTTTAATACTTTATTGTAGGAAATTTGTTTGATTAAGGGTGATTCATTATACATTTATGTTGACATATATATATATATATATATATATATTACGTGTATCTATGTATAGCATCTAGAAAATTTGTGCATTTGTTTGTTTTATAAATAAACTTATATATGTAATATATGTTGTATCCCTAAATATGTGGATGTATATATTAAATATGTATGTGACGTAAGTTTATAGCTTTTGCTTGGAAAATTAAATTAGACATGTATTATAATAAAATCTACATAGTTTTGATTCTCAGTCTCTTCGATCTATCTATACATATATATATATATATATATATATATATATATATATATATACACTTGATCTCTTAAATGTTCTAATTTTATTAATAAAATTTTAGCATATTTTATTCATTCGTCTTCATGTGCATTCATTGATTTAAATGTATCTTAATTATGAGTTCATAATTTATTTTTAGGCAAGGCGCGCAAGACTTAATCTTTAATTATTCTACACGTGTCAAAGAGAAGTAAAGGTGGGGTTATAACGTTGCATTTAACATTTATCCTTATTATACGTTTTACTCAATTTATATGTGTGAGAAGTAGGCAGAGCCTCCGGGCTATGAGACAGAAAGCTATAACCTACCGGTTATATGAGAAAGAAAGTTATAACCTACGGGTTATATGAGACAGAAAGTTATAGCCTACGGGCTATAAGAGAAAGAAAGTTATAGCCTACGGGCTATATGAGACAGAAAGTTATAGCCTACGGGTTATATGAGAAAGAAAGTTATAGCCTACGGGCTATATGAGACAGAAAGTTATAGCCTACGGGTTATATGAGAAAGAAAGTTATAGCCTACGGGCTATATGAGACAGAAAGTTATAGCCTACGGGTCATATGAGAAAGAAAGTTATAGCCTACGGGCTATATGAGACGGAAAGTTATATAGCCTTCGGGCTAAGAGACAGAAAGATATTGCTTTCGGGCAATATGAAAGAGCATACAGTTTTTATTGCACTTATATTTTGTTGTGATTCTTATAATATGGATAAATGCACCCCACTGAGTTTATTGTACTCACCCCAAAACAATATTATTTTTCAGGACATGGCTCGGGCGATGCGAGGTAGGGCGAATGATGGTCAAGATAAAAGAAGAAATAATGTTTTATTTTCAATTGGAATAAAGACCCAGTTTATGATGTTTATTTAATTTTCTCAGTTGGATTTGGGTTTTAGTTATTTAAATATTGAAATCTTATTATTTTTAATCAAAGTACTTCTTTTTATTTAATAAGAAAATTAGGGCGTCACAATACGCGTGCATAAAACTTTCATCACTTACTTTCGCTTCTAATTACCCTATTTGTCGACACTTCTTCGTTCATAATACCGAGTAGGGCTGGGAATCGGGTCGGGTTCGGGTACCCTACCCGAAAAAATCGGGTACCCGAACCCGAAAATCCCCTAAACCCTATACCCGACCCCGAACCCGAAATTGAAATCGGGTACCCTAATACCCGACTCGGGTACCCGAGTCGGGTATTCGGGTACCCTAAATTACCCGAGTCGACTCAGTTTCCCCTTTCCAGTTTCCATCGAAGAAATCATCAAAACTCACAACAAAATTCCACCAAAATTCAACCCCCACCTTCGATTTTCGCTCAGCCGCGCCACCAATCGCCGATGCGCCGTCGCCGGAGCTCGCACAGCTCCCTTCTTTCATCCCATTTCCTCGGCCGCACATCCTTAATCACACAGTGCGAGGAATAGAACAGGGCGGAGCAGGAAGAAGAAGAAGAAGAAGAAGAAGAAGAAGAACGGCGAGGCGAGGGTCGCGGTGGGAGTTGCTGCGGCGGCGAACGGCGGGGCGGCCGGGCGAGGGAGTTGCTGGAGACGGGAGACTCACGATTCACGAAGACGAAGTCGATTCTCGGAAATGGGAATTAGACCCTCTGACTTTAACTTTAAGTTTAACTTTAACTTTAACTTTAACTTTAACTTTAACTTTAACTTTAACTTTTGATTTTAAAAATTAAATTTAATTATATAATTTAAAATACATTTAATTAAAAATTCGGGTATTTCGGGTATACCCGATACCCGATCGGGTATACCCGATACCCGATTTTTTCACAGTCTAAATACCCGACCCCGACCCCGACCCCGATTTTTTCGGGTATAGGGTACCCGATACCCGATTTTTTCGGGTCGGGTATCGGGTACCCGATTACCCGATCCCGAAATTCCCAGCCCTAATACCGAGGACATGCTTGGTATGATAAAATGAAGGAAAAAATGTAACGATGATTTCTATATTCATTCCATTTTTTTTAATTGGTAATTTTTTTCTTAGGAATCACTATTCCTACTTATATGAGAATAATAATTTTTTCCACCTATCATATTTTTAGCAATTTTCAAGATATGTCATTCATTTTTTTCCCTCATTTTATTCCCACCTCTCTTTTATTTCTCCCTTATTTTATTAAATCATCCAAATCATGTCCTAAAGGTAAGTATCAAATCATAATAAAATAAAATTGCAAAAACATAGATTTATTTAATTTAATACTCCATTTGTTCACGATGTGATTGTGAAAGACGTATTTTAATAAAATTTTGGTAGATATGTATAAAGTGTAGAAAGGACTCACCAAGTTGATTTGCTAAGTAATTAATAAATAATTTGTGAAATGAGTTTTTTGTAATATTGTGTATGAATGAGAGTAAAAATATAAAGGTATATATTTTAAAATAAAAAGATCACACTTATTATGGATGGACGAAAATAATAAAAAATTATATTTATTGTGGACAAAGGGAGTAATAATTACCAATATTTGTCAAAGAAGAAGAAGAAGAAGAAGATGTAGAATGTGTGTGTTGGTTTTTTGATAAAATAATTAGTGTTTGAAGTTGAAGACCTTAAATTTGAGTCTATATAAGTCATTTTTAAAAAATATTTGTTTATTCTAAAATAAAAATAAATTAGATGTGCATATAAAGCGACATCCATTTCAAATTTCAGTAACCAATGTGTCCACCCCCTTCCCACCGGGCGCCGCTATTTCTGTAGATGGAATGCTGTATTCTTCAACCTTCCCGCCAAACTGCAGCAACCGCGCCGCCGCTCTCCGACCACTGCTTCCCAAACTCGGCTTCTCTTCTACCACAGCTCATCACCGCGTCTCCTTATCCGAGGACGATCTCATCCAACCTCACACCACAGCACCCTCCCCCTCTGCGCAGCAACTCCTCTCCGATGGAAGGCACTCCGACGTGCTCTCCGTCCTCCGCCTCACTCCTCCCTCCCGCTACCTCGTCTTCTACTGGAACAACCTCATCAAGCGGAGCGTCTCGTTGCGGGATAACAGGAACGTCCTCCACCTGTTCGACGAAATGCGGCGCCTCCAATGGATGCCCGACGAGCATACTTATCCTTATGCCCTCAAAGCATGCGGAGACCTCTCTTCGTTGGCCGCGGGGACGTCGGTCCACGCGCTCGCACTCGTCTCCGGTTTCACTAATTGCAATGTGTTCGTAGACAACGCCACAATTGCTATGTATGGCCGCTGCGGCGCGAGTGACAAAGCGCGCCAGTTGTTCGATGAAATGCTCGAGAGAGGCATTTTTGATACGGTCTCGTGGAACTCTATTATATCCGTGTACGTGCAGATTGGGGATAGCAGAAAGGCTTTGAGGATGTTTAAGAAGATGGTTTCGAGAGGTGATATGTTGTTGCGGGCGGATGCAGTGAGCTTGGTGAACATTCTTCCTGCTTGTGCTTCTCTCAGATTGCGGAGACAAGGGGCGGAGATTCATGCTTATGCTGTAAGGAGAGGTTTGATCGAGGATGTCTTTGTGGGGAATGCTGTTATGGATATGTATGCAAAGTGTGGTCTAATAGACGACGCTAAGAATTTGTTCGACAGGATGGAGGTGAAGGATGTGGTATCTTGGAACGCGCTAGTGACCGGGTACTCTCAAATTGGGAAGTTTGATGATGCTCTAGGGTTGTTTGATAGAATGAGGGAGAAGAATATTGAATTGAACGTGGTGGCATGGAGTGCTGTGATTGCAGGATACGCGCAGAGGGGTCTAGGTTACGAGGCTCTTAATGTGTTCAAACAGATGGTTGTCTCGGGATCACAGCCAAACGCTGTTACCCTCGTCTCAGTTTTGTCGGGCTGTGCAGCATGTGGTGCATTGGATTCGGGGAAAGAGACTCACTGTTATGCCATTAAACAAGTATTGAACTTGGAAGGCAATGACTCAGGGGATGATATGATGGTCATCAATGGTTTGATTGACATGTATGCAAAATGCAAGAACTTGAAAGTAGCTCATGCCATGTTTGATTCGATTGAGATGAAAAATAGGAGTGTGGTGACTTGGACGGCCTTGATCGGAGGGTATGCTCAACATGGGGAAGCCAGTAGCGCCTTAGGACTTTTTACTGAAATGCTAAGTGATGGATGCAAAATGATGCCAAATGGTTTCACTATATCTTGTGCACTGGTAGCTTGTGCTCGTGTGGGTGCACTGAGGCTTGGTCGGGAAATCCATGCCTATGCACTCCGCAATAGATATGGGGAGGCTATGATATTTATCTCGAATTGCCTAATAGATATGTATGCCAAATCTGGGGATGTAGATGCAGCTCGAGCAGTGTTTGATAACATGAACCAGAAAAATGCAGTCTCATGGACGTCCATGATGACGGGATATGGAATGCATGGTCGTGGTGAGGAGGCTGTCCAAGTGTTCGAGAAGATGAGGGCTTCCGGTCTACCAATTGATGGAGTGACTTTTGTGGTTTTACTCTATTCGTGTAGCCACTCTGGGATTGTTGACCAGGGTATTCGTTACTTCAATGACATGAAGAAGGATTTTGGAGTTGTTCCTGAAGCTGAACACTATGCTTGCATGGTTGATCTGTTGGGCCGTGCTGGTCGCTTGGATGACGCTATGAAGCTAATTAATGATATGCCGATGCAAGCAAACCCGATTGTTTGGGTGTCGTTGCTTAGTTCTTGCAGGCTTCATGGAAATGTGGAGATTGGGGAACATGCAGTTAATCAGTTATTTGAGTTAAAATTTGAAGTGGATGGTTTGTATACACTTCTCTCAAACATATATGCCGGTGCTAAGCAATGGAAGGATGTTGCAAGGATTCGACTGTTGATGAAACGGGCGGGAATCAGGAAGAGACCTGGTTGTAGTTGGGTGCAAGGGAGAAATGGGACAGCAACCTTTTATGTTGGGGACAAATCTCATCCAATGGCTACAGAGATATATGATCTCCTTTATGATCTGATCTATCGTGCTAAAATCATGGGCTATGTTCCCGAGACTAGCTTTGCACTTCATGATGTAGACGATGAGGAGAAAGGCAATCTTCTACTTGAACATAGTGAGAAATTGGCCCTTGCTTATGGCATTCTCACTACATCACCTGGGATGCCTATAAGGATTATGAAGAACTTGCGTGTCTGCGGTGATTGTCACACAGCCATTAGCTACATATCAAGAATAATTGAACACGATGTTATACTCAGGGACTCAAGCCGCTTTCACCACTTCAAGAATGGGTCCTGTTCCTGCAACGGATATTGGTGAATGGAGATTTCTATCTCAATGGTTCATCCGTACGCCATGTTATCAATTTCTTGATGAATGGCATTTAGGTATCAAGGCGCGATAAGTTTTTTCCTTTCTTTTTTTGTTAGTTTTCAGATTGCTAGATTAGATCTATGGTGGACTGTATCCTATTCGGGTGACATTTTTGGAGGGTCCAAGTGAAGTCAGTTTGCAACAAAAAGTGATTGCTCATTTAGAACTATAATGTCTTGTTAGTAACTTTTGAAGTTAACAGAAAACTAGGCGATGAAAGACTTATACTTGAGTTTAGTGACCTTTTGACTGGTTGATACATTACGGAAGGAACACTTATCGCCTGCAAATTGACTACTGCCTGTTTGCCCCTCAAATGCTATTTCACAAACCCTGTTATTTGTCTGTGGCACAATGAAGAACATAATGCTCAGATAGAAAATTTGTGTTCGGTAATTTCTTCTCATGAAATAGAATCAACAAGTCCTAGTAATCTAGTCTCATCTCTAATATGTATGACAGTGTGAGGATTTGTCAACTTCATCATTCGTTCTTTTGACTTAGGAAAATGAATTAACTGCATATTTGAGTTCTTGAAAGATATGCCTTCTGTGCAGATATGCTTGACTGCCTCTACATTGAAGGAGCATCTGAAGTCCATCATATATCAATACCTAAGGTGCTGGTTCTAATTATTTTCTAAACAGATCTTGTATTTTGTATTTGAGCTGTTTTAGAAGCAAAAGTTTGGAATCTCTAGTTTTTTGTTTTTATTATCATTTTGTTCTTTTGCAGTCTTCAACGTTCACTTTAGATGATAGAGATGTCTAAAGCCATTGATTTTAGGATTATCTAGTCTTCTTCTTCTTCTTTAACTGCATCTGCAGAAGTCTCAAGAGAAAGCACACATGCTGACAGGAAAACTCACACGCTCGTCAAAAAGCCTTCAGTTTTAGGCTACTGAGGGCAGGATGCCTCTGTGCTGTTAAAAGTTCATGGTATATTTCATTTTAATTTTAAACATTTTGAATATGCATTTCATGAATGATTTGCATTAGTGAAGTTGCTAGATCATTCACTTTGAACTTTAGAATTTAGAAGGCCCAGTTGCTAGATACACTGTGTTCGTTTTTGTTGTTTTTTTGAGAAAAATTCAACACATTCTTCAATATCATGATTGGGTCGAAAAGGCCAGATCACGGCTTGAGATATAAAACATTTTCCTTCATGTTCGGAATTTCTAGTCTGTTACAATGTTACAATGCAAAGATATATATATATATGCACTTAGGCAGCTTTCTTGATTGCCTCTACATTGGGAAGAAAACTTATATGAATCTTGATATGTTTTCCCGCCTTCTAATCCTTACCTTTTTTTTTCATTGATTTATGTTTCGTTTTAATCTGTTGCTGTTTGATGTTTATAATTTTTTATGAAGTATGTCTCATAATTAGAACTTAAAATAATGTATTCTTGGAGAGCTATCTTGAATTGACTCTGTTTTCAAGTGTATTAAAAATGTAAATTTCTAATGGTTAATGGTGGCGTTTACTTTTGAAGATTAGTCTAGATTAATTTAAGAGTTAATTATATATAAATTACTGAATTTTCAATTCTTATTTTTGTACACCAACTTTAAAATCTATATTAAAATTACTCCATCATTATCAATTTTTTCTGATTATGCATACTCGCTCATTTTTTGGCCAAACTTTATGTTGAAATGACCATCTGAAATCCTACGCGTCCAAGTCTACCAATTATCAAAACTTCATCGGTTTAGGCATATTAAAGCGACATTATTTTTTAAAATTAACATCTAATTAAATTAGGGTCGAAATAAAAAATCAGAGCATTAAATCAGGAGAAAACGAGAGGATTGAAGCTAATGAGAGAAAATGACAAGAAGGAATTGATGAAAGCTCATTTGTTGCTGCAAGTTCGATTAGATAATTAGGGATTGGGAGAAGACGAAATATGTATAAATGAGTTTTAGTGTTTTAATGGTCTAGAAGCTTGAAATGATATCGTTTACATCCAACTATTGAATACAATGTCATTTTTATTTTTCCACGTGATCGTATTTATGTCATGTCACCACGCCAGAATCCGGCGAGTATGCAAAATCAGAAGAAAAAAAAAAGCAGCTTAGTAATTTTAATACATATTTTAAAGTTGGTGCGCAAAAATTTGTTGAAAGTTCAATAATTTATACACAATTAATCTTTAATAAAAATAATAAGGCTAATCTAAGAAGGATTGAAATTTTGGGGTATCCCAAAATCTTTGATAATTTCTAGCATTTGAGGTAATTTTTGCTTATTGAAGAATGAGAAATGACATCCTAATTTTAAGAATAAAGATGTTCAATTTTATATTTTATCGATCACAAAAAATAAATATCCCTAATTACGCATTGCATGGGAGGCCAGCAATGTGGAAATTTTAAATATCGTAGAAGCAACCACTTGTATAATTTCGTGTCCCTTCAATTGTTCTTCTCTTCCAATTCGATGATCTTGTTTTCTGATTGAGCCAGTGCACAATAGGGATATTGAGATTTCACTTTGGAAGATGTATTCTTAAGGATTAATTTGCATGGATAAAAATAATAAAATTAATTTTTTATTTATTTTGATGGACTGAAAATTTGAGATATCCAAAAGTTTTTACAATTTAAATCATTTGAATTAGATTTATTTGATTCATATTCTATTAATTTGAGTTTGGATTATCCTGCATTTTTCTTTTCGAATTTCTTAAAAAGCAACATTCATCATACTAATGATAGTAATGAAATGTGAATAAAAGGAAATAAATCATGAGGATCCAATGAAATCGTGCCACCTCAGCTCTAGGTCCAATATTTACGGGCTCGGGCTTAAAAGCTCAATCCTAAGCTTCCTTACTTAGATTTTCCTATAACTATAAATATGAGATGTAGGAAGCTCATAAAGACACTCAAATCATTTGAAGAGCTCCAGCATTGAAGAAATAATTCACTACAATGAAGTCATATCCAACAAGCGTTCTTCTTCAAAGTCAACGTTTAAGCTTTTTGAATTGATGTCATCAAATTTAAATTTAAGTCATCAAATTAAATACAAATCCAACGAGATCAAGAAGGCTTACTTCCCTCTAAAGATTTCGAGAAACTGTTGAAGAAAATAATCGGATGATCAAGTAGAGAATCACAACCCACACATATATACATCTCAATCCATATATTTTGAATTTGTACACATTTTTGTATTTCATTAAATTAAATATATTAAAATTTGTGTTTACAATAATATATTTGTCTCTTCATTTATTACTATTTTAAAATTGTGTATTTTTTCTATAAAAAAATGACTTAGAGAAGAGGGAAAGATGAAATCTGAACTCTAGACTTAGTTGTTAAGTGTTAACAGACTGAAGTCTGCACCGCTTGAGTGTCTCCTTGAAGATAAAAGTGTGTATTATTAAAAACATTGATTATACCAACAATATCCTCACCTATTTTGATATTTGAGGATAGTTTAATAATTAATATATTGAATATAAGATCCTCCTGCATATGAAAGACTTTAGAATTGTGATATTCTTATTTATTTTTTAAATTCATATTAAAATTCAGGTATCGAAGATAGCAAGATTCTGGTAGAAGGCGTTGCCATGCAACTGCAAAATGTCAGTAGATAACAAGAGATTAATAATAATGCCCATTGTGCAATGTTGTTAGATTGGGTGACAGAAAACTCGTTTGAAATATAAAAGTATATCCAAAATAAAAATAAAAAAATCTCTAAAATGGTGAAGGGAGTAGTTAAAGTAGCATAGAAGCAGTCTCATTAACAGCAAAGTGCAAACTGAGTGTAAATCGAAATCATGCAAGTTTCGTAGTTTGTTTGAATTTGAGTTTGGTTGTGCTTTGGTAAATCCTGTTGATGGACATTGTGTAGTTGAAAGTTGAAAGGGGCAGTTAGTTACTCTATTAAGCTGGCTTCGCCTATGTGAATAAGAGGTTGCTAGATTATATGTAGTAGGACTGAATTCTGCATATTCTTGGTAAACTGTCTTCTTCATACCATAATAATAATACAATACCTCACACACAATCATATTCAACCTTATTTCAAAAATAACATCAACTTTCGTTTCGACTTCATCATTTGATTCAAACGGAAGAGAGTGCAATTACAAAGCCAATTTAGTTTCCACTTCATTTATTATAGAGCAAAGGTGCAGATTGCCCCTTGAACTACACCCCCTAAAACTTTTAGCCCCCCATACTCGGTCAAAGCGCATTGACCTCCCTGAACTGCCGAAAAAAGGGTGCAATTAAGTCCACCTGTTAAACGGTTGTTAAACGCCGTTTAACTTAAACTTTTTTTGTTTTGTTTTTTTTGATGTCTTCCGCCCACCTCTCTCACATGCGGCGCTGCTGCGCCACACCAGAATTAGCCGCACCGCCTCAGTGCTGGGAATTCCGGCGATTGTCCACGCCATTGTCCGCCTCTGCACCGACATTTCTCCACTTGAGTCCGACGCCCCTCTCACATTTCTTCTCCGAAAAAAAAAATGAACCCTAGCCTCATCCTTCTCCAAACTGAAATCTGTCGCCGCCGCTGAAGATTCAGCATAGATTATGTGGTGAATCTCAAGTTCCAAATGGCGGCTTGCAAGATGGAAGCGTAGGATGAGTTGGCCTTGGTGTAGACGACGTTGGAAAATGACGAGTCGTCGTCAAATTTCTCCAACAGACATTCGAGGAAGTGTTTGTGGGCGTTGACAGAGGCTGTCGGCGAAAGGAAAAGATGATGTGAGAGGGGAGAGGGAAACGGCTTGCAAGATGGAAGCGTAGATGAGTTGGCCTTGGTGTAGACGACGTTGGAAAACGACGAGTTGTCATCGAATTTCTCCGACAGACATTTGAGAAAGTGTTTGTGGTCGTCGACGGAGGCTGCCGACGAGAAGGAAAAGATGAAGAAGATGATGAGAGTGAGATTGCAAAAACGACGACGTATTGCCCTCATTTAAACGGCGTTTAACAGCCGTTTAAAGGGTGGACTTAATTGCACCCTTCTTTCGGGAGTTCAGGGAGGTCAACGCGCTTTGACCGAGTATAGGGGGCTAAAAGCTCTAGGGGGTGTAGTTCAGGGGCAATCTGCACATTTTCCCTTTATTATATTCCACACAAGAATCCTTCATTCAGCTTTCTAATTATGGATTCTCACTCACAAGCCAAACTTTCAAAAACCCTCCAAAGTTGCGGTATATGTAACGCTGAAGGAAAACAATCACCTTTATACATTCAACAATCAACACATGAGGAGATTTAGCCCAAACCAGCACGATGGTGGAAAAGTGTAGTAATTTGGGTTCATACATAACAACAGAATTGCACATTTGAATGAGTTTCAACAATCAAAAACTATAGCAAATAAACAACCATCAAGTTCTTACTAGGTTGTCATTTTCAGTGTTCTGCATAAAGTCAAATACAGTAAGAGAGTGCAAAGGCCTTTCTCTCTTCTCCTATTCAATTGAATGAGCCATTGTTAATACTTCTCATCAACACATCAAAACGCATTCACTCAATCACCCACAAACTTCGAAAATAACCAGAAGCCGTGGTCTGGTCACGCATTCAAACAGCACACGTAATGGAAAGCAGCGACATCAGCTCCTTCCGGAGTTGCTCCTCAGTCTGCCACCAAAGCTCGACCACCTCTTGAATGTACACATCGCCAAGCTCCTCCGCGAGAAAGACCCTAACCTCATCTTGAACGAAGTGGACCTCCCGTTGCTGCTGCTTGATGCAATGTTAGGGTCTCCACTCCCGCCACCCAATGGAGCATCCCCATCAGCATCACCAGCTTCCTGCTCACTAATGCTTGCATCGGGCAGTTCAGGCTCGACAGCATCCAGATTCACGGAGAGAGAACCCCTGCTCGCCCTCAACCAATCCGCTCCCTCAGTGGTTACCCCCCTACACTTCTTGACCTTCACCTTCACCAGATTAGGGCACCCACCCGCCAACGCCTCCATGCCATGATCCGACATTGGACAGCTCTTGATGCACAGCTTCTTCAACGCGAAGCATTTTGCAGCAATGCATGATATCTCCGTGTCTCCAACAGTTTCACTCCCACAAAGGGCTAATCTCTCCAAACTCTGGCAATTCGTAGCCAGCTTCTCCAAGCTCAATCGTGTGGGATTCACACCAATCAAGACCAACTCCTGCAGATTAGGGCAGTAAGTAGCCACAGCAATCAATCCATCATCACCTATCCTATTAGTCTTCCATCCATCAATGTGGAGCTTCCTAAGCAGCCTACATTTCTCAGCGACTGCCATAAGCCCGATGTTCGTGCATTCGGGCGTCTTCACCAAATGCAGCACCTCCAGATTTGCACATTTAGAGAGGGCCGAAAGCCCTAAATCACTAACTTGAATCCTCTCCAAATGTACCTCAATCAAACTATCAACCCTATCAGCAATCAATTCTAACAATTTATCCCAATCTCCAGAGCATCTAAACAGCTTCAAACTTCTCAAATTCTTAGCCCCAATTATCAAAGGCCCGAAACATTGCCCATTGTAAAGATCTTTTAAACAGATAATTTTCAAAGAATCAGCAGCCTTACCCGGCCCGATTGCTTCAGCTGCTGTAGCGTCAGTAATCCCTCGCAATCGCTTCACCGAGAGCTCCTCAAGCAATCCGCAGTTGTCGATCAGCGCATTCATCCCTTTAGCCCCAAAGCTGGAAGAGCCGCACGAGAATTTCTGCAGATTCCTGCAATTCGCGGCGAAAACCGACATCCCCTCGTCGGTGAGCTCGCGGCAGGCGCGGAGCTTCAATCTCGTGAGGTTCCTGCACCTCTGCGAGATCAGAATCAGTGCGTCGTCGCCGATGCTGACGGATCTGCGGTCGCATTTCAGCGCGAGCTTCGTGACGGAATCGAAGCGGGCGAAGAGACGGGGGATGGCGGCGGAGAGCTCCGCCGCCGCCTTCAGCGAGAGGCGGTGGCGGCTCTGCCCCTCCACCGCGAGCCAGCGGCGGCAGACCACGGACGCGCGGTTCCTGTCGCCGGCGGAGAGCGACTGGAAAATGCACGCCAGGCATTCGTCGGGGAGGCTCAGAGAGTAATCGATTTCGGCGGAATTGTCCAATTCGGCGCCGGAATCGTCGGGGTTCTCGAGGCCGGGCTCCGCCAGGAACGGCGAGATAGCGGCGGTGGATTTGGAGGATCTGGGCCTCGCAGCGGAAGCGGTTTGACCCATCGGCGGCGGCGGATGAAGGTGGGATTTTCACTCTGTCGTCTTCAGCTGCAGCGGAATTTTTGCTTATCTCTGTTGGTGCTGAGGGAATGGGGAATTTAATCCAGAAAAGGATTTGTTGGAGAAAAAATTGTTTTTCGTGCTAACTTTTGGATTAAACTTTGATTAAACAATAAATTATTGTAATCATCTGAGGCAATTAAGGTGGGGAGTTGGGCGCTGGGGCAGTCCATTCTTTTCGCTTTTTCTATTGGGGATTATTATCTTTTCACTTTATTGTAAATTCAAATATATTTTGTCTTTTTTGTATCTTCATCTGCAAAATATGTGGGAGTATTTTGTTCCCCATGTTTCTTGACCTTTAATTCCATTTCTTTTCTTTCTCGTTCAAACTTAGCATGTAATAAATAATATTCCCTCCATCAACAATAAAATTTCTTAAATTTTCATTTCGGATTAGGGGTGTAATCGAACCGAACCGAATCGAATAGTAGTGTGCTCAAGTTTGATTTGTTTAGTATCGAATCGAATCCCGAACTTTAATTACCGAATACTTTGAGGCTCACGAGCCTAATCGAGCCTATACGAACTTTCTAAATTTATATTTATATTCAAAATATTGATTATTTTATTTTAAAAATAAATTATTTTATTTAAAATAATAAATATATTAATTATTTTCTTATGACAAATAAAATTAATTAAAAGTTTAATACAATTATTATTAATTTTAGTGGATAAATATAAGTTGTATCTACTAATAATTTATATTTTTCAAGCTGAATCACTTGACGAACATGTTCACGATCTAACGAGCCAAATACTACTAAGCTCAAGTTTGGTTTGTTTATTTATCGAGCTTCTTTAAACGAACTTGAATGAGCTTTTTTCGAGCCGAGCTCCGAATAGTTCGCGAGCGGCTTGGTTTGTTTACACCCCTATTTCGGATGTTCACAAAAAATCTCTCTTTCTATTTTTGAATTATACATCATTACTAATAATACCTCATTTACCTTTATTTTTCACATTTTCATCACTCACAATATTAATTACAATATTTTTCATCACTCTCAATACATTCAACAATTCGTCTTAAAATATGTGTCTCTCCCTCCTAAGAATTTTTTATCGCGAACAGATCGATTAAGATTTTTGAGAAATTGATTTCAATAAATTTTATATTTAAATGAATTACTAGCATTTGCATCCCATGCAATGCAAGAGATTTTTTTTATTTTTTATATTTATATATAAATTAATAATAATTTAATTATCATACTCATGAATATAATAAAAATTAATTTTTAACTAAATATATTTTCTTAAAAAAACCTAAATATATTTGAATTTAATATTAAAAAATAAAAAAATAAAAAAGAATTTACAATTATAAAATTTGATATTATGAAAAGAAAAAAAAATAAGTTAAACAAATAAAAAAATACTAATAAAAAAGAATTAAAAATATTTTTTTTTTTCAAAAACATGAGAGAGGAGAGAGAAATTTATAAGATTTTAATATTTAAACAAATTTAATTTGTACATTTTAAATCAAATATTTTTACATAAAATATATTAAATTAAAGCTCTTATCATGATCTTTAATTTGATATGCATATTAAATATTTTATAATTAATCGAATCTCACAATTTTGGAAAGAAATTAAAACAATAAATCAGATGTTAAAGAAATGAAAAATAGAAAGAACAATATAGTTAAAAATAAACCTTCAATTTTATGATAATTACAAAATTGTCACTTAATTTTGAAATTGATTTTCAATTGGAAACTGTTATTTTAATATAGTATATATATATGGGTTGTAATCAATCTTATGAAATATTAATTTTTGATCACCAAATACAATAAGGATTAATGGCAAATTAAAATTAACTTTGAAATGTTGCAATAATGTCTCGACCTTGTAACAAACATGTTCCTCCTAAATTATAGCACGAATTTGAAATTTAAATTCAAACATCAATTTAATATTCGATTCAAAATTGCTCGATGATCTTTAAAGGATAATCCAAATAATCTTCAATCCCATAAGAAAGTATCACTTTTATTACCTCATTTTTTTAAAATCATAATCTTTCGTTTTTACATAATCTCACATTCAATTTAACTACAACCACTCATTTTTATATAATGAGTCTTTTTCCAATCAACACATTCTTTACTAATGTTTTTTCTTAAAACTCGTGTCATTCCCCACGTGATACTAGTATCAAATACGTCCTAAAATGTCAAGATAATTTAATTTACACCCTTTTTTTTAATATATAGTAACGTTGTAATTAGTTTTCCTTTGAAAAGTTTGCACGTCTTATTCTCTACCTATATTTTTATCTGTTTTTGTGTTTCATCATAAACAAATCAGAATATATAGATATATCCAGACGATTGAAATAAAATGAAATTGTTATCATGGTGTTGAGGATAGGAAGATATCTTTGGTATCCAAATACTTACTGCTTTGGTGCTAATCATTTTGAATATTTTATTTAAGTCTATTGAGGAATGAATTTAACTAAAAAAGTCTATCCAAAAATTTGGTATGAAGCAATGATGAAAATAACCACGTTTGTCTACAGAAACCTTGTCACATTCATTGATTCATGCCATGAACAATTTCAATCATGGCACTACAAGGTCCACATTCACCATGTGATTTCTCAACTATATACCTCTTTCTCAAATACATTTCTTCTTATTTTATTTATTTAAATTATATATTTCTTAAAAAATTGTCTGGGCTTCGAAACTCTACAAACTTGGTTGATTTTCTTTAAACTTTGCATATTAATTTGCAACTCTGTTTATTTTATTGTTTCCTAACGAGAATAGTCAATTAAAGTTCATCTACATTTATTGCCATCGATTGTAGTGTTTAAAACTGTCAAATATTTATGAACAATATTTATCTGCTTATCTGTTGAATCCGATTTTATTATCTTCAATGGGATTTTATTATAATTCTTAATCATCATATCCTCTTAATTTCAATTGGTCCATTATCATATAATAATATGTGATGGGATGGGAAAATTCCTTTGTGTTTCCTTAATTGTATATAAAAATCACCTGAAATAGTGATAGTCAGTTGATGTTTTGTAGCTTACTTGTTAGGGAATTTATTTTGCATTTTACGGGTATGAGCTAAGGATCAACCAAGGTACATAAGTAAAACGCGAATAGCTTAATCATCATATTTCAATTTTAGTTCAATTTATTTGTTCAACTGATAAACAACTTTTGTCAGTCTCACCTAATAACACACATAATTTGAACCAATTGACTTATTGTGTGTTGATCTAAATCGCTTGAAGCTACTTGATCATCAATTGAAAACAAAAGTAACGCAAAAAAATTATAATTGATGTACTTCCCATGTACCAGTATTTAACGAGTGGATTTTGAAAATAACCACTTTTGAATAGTTTATTTAAAAATTGACAAGTAAAATAAAAAAAAATAAAAATTGATCACACTTACCATGTTACCCTTCATATAAAAAATTTAAAAAATTATCCACAATTTCACAACCAAGTCGAATTTACAACTAGCACTAATTTTAATTGTAAATTCAAGTTTTAAAACTCAAATTCACAATTAAAAAAATTGTTTTGATTGTGGATGTGGCGATGCACATATTTCACATCTGCTCTTTAGCTTAATCATCTCTTCCAAAGTACAAATGTTTGCTTCTACAGATTTTACTTTTTTCGGAGAGAGAGAGAGTTGTTGGCGGTGGGTTTTTGTCTTCAACACGACCTTGGTCCGGTGGTCATCTACTCCGACTCTCTTCTTGCAATCCATCTCTTGCAAGACTCACATCATGACTCAGATTCTTTATGTGATGATCTTTTTTGAAGGCTTTCAATCATGTTCGTGATTTTAATTTTTTTTTATGTACGTCGTGAGGCGAATAGAGCGGTTCATGAGCTTGCTAAATATGTTTTTTCTTGTCAAGATGTAATGATCTGAAAGACGAATTTTACTGTCTGGCTCTCGGATATTGTGCTTTCCGATTTTGAGTAATATAAGTTCGTCCTCTCCCTCAAAAAAATTAAAGCGATAAATTAAATATAAGCACATAAATACATATTAACTGGAAGTGAATTACTGTCGGCCCTTAAATTGCCATTGTCATAGTCATTGTCTCATTGACCCCATTTTTCATTTGTGGTATAAACCAATTCCTCCAAAATAAAAGATGTGGTTTTCTAAAGAATAATCATCCGCGACAACATTTGAACATGATCAACGACTTATTCCATCAAATAATTTATACAAGCCGATTAATTCACAAAAAAGGTCTTTGCTTAAAAGCCCACTAACTTGAATAGAAGTTCTCATATTTGACTTACAAATTTTAGATAAGGGAAGTTAACTTTTACTGATAGGACAAATATAAATATAAGACAAATTGATTAATTTTAAACTTATCTTCATCTAATATTTCAAATATTAATTCATACTTCATCCGTCCACCAAAAATAAAGTGTGGTTTCGGGCAAAAAATTTAATAATCAAATATTCATAAAGATTGCATATTTATTACTTTTGCGTCCACAAAGATCGTATGTTTTTATTTTTTGGAAGTTACCCCTTATATTTTAAGTTTCATTCATATTCAATATTTGCAAAATACTCAAACCATATAACACATCAATTTTGGTTGGTCTTTTTCTCCACTCAATTTAGTAGATCATCTTATACAACACATCTTTCAATTACTTATTAAAACTCATATCCTCTACTTCACCATACAATCTTCGTGGACAAACGAAGTAAATAGTTGGGAAATGTGTATAAAGTGGAGAAATAAGTCCATCAAAGTTGATTTATTATGCAATTTTTAAATGATTTATTAGATGATATTTTTTGTAAATAAGTGTGAATGAAGTTGAAAATGTAGTGGTATCAAAAATGAAAACACCACACTTATTGTGGACGAACTAGAGTGACAAAAAACTACTCCGTGAACGAAAAATATATTTTATTAATTTATCATGCAAAATAAACGATCTTATTATTATAAATTAAGTATACTACACGTCTCTTCCTATAGGGAAGATCTCACTCTCTTGTTTGAGTCAATTTAGATGTATAAGTCTTTTAATTATACTTAGGATTGTAAATGAAGTAATGAACATAGTTACTTGCAAGCTATTCAAGACTCAACTCGAAGAGCTCGATTCAGTAGTAAACGATTTGAGATCGAGCCTGATTTCAAGCACGATAATTTTATCGAGCCGAACTTGAGTTTGATAGGGCTTGGCTCGTCTCATTCACGAACGTGCAATCGAGCCTTAAACGAGTTGAGCTCGAATTCGAGTAATATATTGATTAAGATCAAGAGCACAATCTAAACATTTTTCAAACCTCCCATGTGATGCCCGGGGACGAAGTGTGGAGTGATCGCCGATGCAAAAGAGGCACGGACAAAGAGCGGTTCCGACTAAAACTTCCAAGCAAAGGAGCGCATGGATGAACTAGAATACACCCGAACGAGAGGGATTCCGAGAATATGTTAGAATGTGACGACATATTCAAGAAGAGCTTAAATGATTTGATTGGACTACTCATACCAACAAGATGCATATTCTTTTCTGGTGACCACGTGGAAAAAACTCAAAGGTTAAGCATGCTTGGCTTGGAGCAATTCCATGATGGGTGACCCCTGAAATGTTTCTCAGAGAGCGTGCGAGTGGGAATGAAACACGCTAGAAAAAAATTTGTGTTGGTCTATGGGGATAACCGTCAAGTCTGGAGCCGGCTGTTACATTCCATGAGTTTTAAACGAATTCTCGAACATTATTTATACGAACATCTGACGAGTCGAGTTCGAGCTAAACTCGAATTTTATATTATTAAGTACCACATAATTTGAGCTTGATGGGTGGAATGACTCGAACTCGATCAATAAAATAGAAACTCAAGTCGAACTTGAGCCGAACTCGAACACTCGAATATTTAACGAGTCGAGTTCGAACTTGTTAATATTTGGCTCGGCTAGTTTTAAGCCCTTGCTATACTCAACAACTAAAACCTTATTAGCATAATACTAGTCCGAATTGCACATCAAAATTCAAATTAAAATACCCTAATACAAAATTAAAATTGCTAACTATTTATTTTTTAAGAGTCACTGTGTATAGTTCAATCAATCAGCCTCCAAAATCTTCAATTTAATTTTAGGCATACAGCCTAAATCACATGACTGAATTATTAAATCCCAGTAGGTACAATCATAGCTATATAATTGTATGTTTGCCACTTGCCAATATCCCCTCATCAGTTTTGGTGTGTTTACACTTTTGCTAAAATCTTTGCCAAGAATGTGGTACCATATGAGATTCTTTATTTCATATCGTGTTATATTTTTTTAATTAATTTTAATTATAATTTTAATTTTAAATTTCTTATATTTTAAAATAATTAACTAAAGTTCATTCATCCAATTAAAGTTTATAATTATTTTTTATTATTTATTTGAATTAGTAATTGATTATTAAGGTTAATTAATCTAAATTTAGGATATATAATTTTTTTGATTATATAGTAATATTTTTATGTTTATAATAACTAATTACGAGTGGAACACGATGAGAAACAATAAGAGGCTATTTGACTGAACTTAATTATATGTTCTTTAATTAAAACAACTTATAAGTTGTTAGGAGCTTAAGCTTCTTTAAATTGTTTGACAAAATTAAATAAGCTCAAATAATTTATAAACTTTAAAAGTAAGCTCCAATAGCTTATAAGTGTAGTGGGCAAAATTCGTCAACTTGGCTCAAGCTCAATTAACCTTCCAAGTTCGACCAATGAGCTAAACAGTCCGGTCAGTCCAGCCCGACAAACTTCGAACCAACTTGGATCAATAACGAGGCTGGCCCATTTACTTAAGAAAACTTGTTCGTCCAGCCTAATAAGTCAAGTTATACTTATCTTGAGATCAACCTGGACCGACCCAGGATGACTATCCCACTTCAAGTCCAACTTGTCTCAACAGTCCGGTTGAATAATTCGCACCCAGCTTGACCCATCAAGCTTGTCCACCAAACTAGCTCACCAACCTGGCACGACCCTAAAGGCCCAGTCAGTCACACAGGTTGGCCCATCTAGCTCGGAAAGCTATAGACCGACTTGAATACACAACCAAGCTGGATATATTGCATGCGGCCCAATGGTTATTGACAACCTAGAAAGACAAAGTTACAAGGCCCAGTCGTCAAACCCTAAAACACGTTTCCCACCAAGCTGACACGATCAGACGGGTAAATCTTTGTGATCCCGTCCAAATCGCAACAACCTGGGAGATAAGGGCCTTGAAGAGGCCAAACTGTAGAAACTCTAGCGGCTGGATGTCCACTATATACACAGCCCGACTAGGTCATCAAACGGACACGAAATCCTACTTGTTCTCTACTTCTTGAACTCTCTCTCTACCCTGCCGCCAGGCTGATTACTCTTCCAAGTCAGATACAACCAACTTGGCCGCTTTCCATCTTTCATTATCACAACCGGCTGTCATCGTTTCCACCCTCCGACGCCGCCTACAGCCTGGAATAACCACGCATTCCAGCCTGTCTTTCTCTCTTATTTCATCTTGTTCTTTATATCACTTCGCTATTCTGTTGCTAACTTGAGTGTCAGAGGCTCTACGGTCGACACCCCCTCCCGGTGCTCAACCTATGGCTCTTACGTGTTCTTGTGTTGACGGGTTGCTAGTGCCCAATCTATCCGAACGTGCAGACGTCAACTTCAATTGTAGATTTTAGCCTCTACAATAAGCTCCTCAAAAAATAAGTTTCTCTTCCCTAACTTATTTTTTCATAATATTATACACAACTATCATTTTACAAATATTATTCAATTATAATTTGTTATTTTCATCATATACTCTTTTAAATTTATTCATTTTCAATTTTTCCGCTCTAACAAAGATTTATTCTTTTCATCAAAAAAATATTTCTCTAACTTAAAAATTTAATTATCCAAATATCTTTAACAACTTATAAGCTCTTAAAAAATTGTATCTTATAATCTCTTAAAACATATTATATTACAATATTATACCTGATTTTATGATTATGTATATCTTCTCATGCATGTAGTCTACACAAGGGCGGGCGGGCCAACCCAAAATTGAGAGAAGCTAAAAATAATTTTTAAAATATTTATTAAATATAATACTCTCTCTATTTTTTAAAAGTGTGGTGTGATTTGAATAATATGTTTTAAAAAATGGTTGAAAGATATGTTAAAATAGAGAAAAATGTCCATTTAAATTGATATATTAAATAATTTTTAAATGATTTGCAAATGAATATTTTATAAATATGGAGTGTGAATGAAGTTGAAAATATAAGGATAAGTACATCAAAATAAAAACTCTATATTTATTGCAAATGGATTAAAATAACAAAAAAAAAAATCATACATGGACATGACGAATATTTAAATGATTAGTTGGTCAATCAGCTCAATTAGTTAAGTTTACTGTAAATAATTTTAAAAAGGTTTATTTTTTTTCCTTGAATCAGCCACTTTGATTTTATTTTTTTTCCTTCGCTTCTTTGGTTATTTTTCTCCCTTGCAATTCTACAAGCTCTCAAAAACACACATTTTTAGTTATAAATATTGTTTTTTTTTTCTTTCACTTTTTTCTCATTTTTCTTTGTTATGATTCTATAAATTGAATCGTACACTTTGTGGTCATACAACTTCTGAGAGATGGAATGGTGCGGGAGAGTGTTAATAAGAACAATTAAATTTGAAGTTTGTGTTATAATAAATTCGAACTCGATCTTCAAATTTAATTGGCGCATGGGTATGTACAGTAACGCCATTCGCCGTCGCCATTCCAACCACTGACCTCCACCCTCTTCCCTCCTCTCAACTCTCAAGCACCCGCTGACCTTCGCCCAGCCGCTAACCTCCGCCCAACTGCTGTCTCCGCCCAACCACTGTCTCCGCAGTTCGCGCACCCGCCAGAGCGCAGCTGCCGTTCAGAATCCAGACGCAGCTGTTCAGAGTCCAGATGCCAGGCACCGTTCAGAGTCCAGCGCAGCCGTTCAGAGTTCAGACGCTACCCGCCGTTCAGAGTCCAGCGGATAGTGAGTATCCGGTGGATAGCGGGTATCCGGCGGATAGCGGGTGACGGATACCTGTCGGATAGCGGGTTCACAGATACCCGACGGGTAGCGGGTATCCGCGGGTAGCGGGTTTGGATACCATTTGATATCCATGGATAGTTTCGTGGTTAGCAACCACTATCCATTTAGTTCGTGGGTATGAGTATGGATAGTCACTATCCGTACCCGTCGTACTCGATTGCCATCCCTATACAGTATGTTATTGATAATATGGTACTAGCATTTGCATCCCGTGCAATGCACGGAAAAATATTTTTTATTTTTATATTACTATAAAATAATACTAATTCAATTATTATATTTATAAATATAATAAAATTTTAATTTTAATTAAATATATTTAAATTAAATATTGAAAAAATAAAAAATATTTTCCAATTATACAATTTGATATTATGAGAAACAAAAATAAAAAATTAAGTTAAAAATTAAAAATAAAATACCAATTAAAAAGAATTAAAAATATATTTATTCAAAAAAGATGAGAGAGGAGAGAGAAATTTATAAAATTTTAATATTTAAATAAATTTAATTTTTACATTTTAAATCAAATATTTTCATAAAATATAGTACTATCTTATTAAAGCTCTTATCGCGGTCTTTAATTTGATATGCATATTAAATATTTTATTATCAATCGAATTTCACAATTTCGGAAAAAAAATGTAACAACAAATAAGAAGTTAAAGAAAATGAAAATAAGAAGAAAAATATATAGTTTAAACATAAACCTTCAATTATATTATAGCTACAAAATTGTCACTCAATTTTTAAATTAAATTGAAAACTCCCTTTCTAATATAGTATAGATATAGATAGATAGATAGATAGATATAGATATAGATGTATAGACCTAAACGCTAATTATTTCTGAATCAGTAAAATTTTAACTTTTGATTTCTCAAATCAAAGACTCGAACGATTTGATGTGGATTTAAAAGTTTGAATTGCCAATTTTTTTTTGACAAATTTGACTATTGCGAAAAATTGTGAGTCAAAAATATCAATTAGAATTCTTTATTGTCAATTTATGTGATATTTCGTATTAAATTCGTGAATAATTGATATCTATTAATTGATATTTCATCTAATATTTGTGGATAAGATAATGGGGATGTGGTTTATTTTTAACCACCATATTATACTCCCTCCGTCCCATTATTTATGGGACGTTACTGTTCGGCACGGAGATTAAGAAGAGTGGAATTAAGGGAATTAGATGTGTAGTGTTATTTTACTTAAAACACACACACAATCACACACACTCCCTCTCTCTCTGCCTCACCGGTACACGGCGGCGCTGGCGAGCGCCGCCTCGTCGGCTCCTCTCCGTCCCCCCCATCCTCTCTCTCCCTTCCCTCTCTCCCTCTCTCCATGGCAGAAACCAAACAAAAATTAAAAATTCTTCCCAAAATTGAAGAAATTGCACAAACCAAATCGAAGAAATCAAACAAATTTTTCAGAAACCAGATCGAAATTAATTCCAAATAAGTTTCGAAATTAAATCCCCAAATCGGAGCCCTATATTCCCAAATCCACGGCCTCCTCTCGAATCCACAACTCCACAAATCGGAGCCCTAGAGGAGGACGGCGCGCTGGAGGAAGGAGAAGATGGACGACCGACGTGGAAGGACGACGCGGGATGAAGGAGAAGATGAACGGCGCGCCTCTTCTTCTTGTCGGCGGCGCCGCCCTCCTTCGGCGACGCGGGTGCGATCGGGTGGTGGGGGGGCGCGATGGCGGTGGAGGCGACGAGCGGTGGTGTTTGAAGAGAGAAGGGAGGCAGACGGTGACTGGTAGGGGGAGGAGAGAGAGAGAGAATAGAGTTATGATTTATTTAAGGGTAATTAGGGAGTATTTTAATGCTTAATCCACCTTTTATTTTTTCCCAAAAAGAAAACGTGCCATGAATAATGAGACAGCTCCAAAAAAAAAGTGTGTCATAAATAATGGGACGCATGGAGTACATATATTTTTAAAATTGCCTATCAAATCAATTTCAAATTGATTTGAAATCAATTTGTAATTGAAAACTGCCTTTTCAATATAGTATACATGTTAAATTTTTCCTCTGGAACCCTAGCCGCCTAGGGTTTTAGGAGTGGTGTCTTCTTTCCTTGGGAAAGGTGCCTTCATCCTTCGGGATTGGTGTGTTTTCTTGTGGTTTGCTGTGTATTGTTCGTTCTCTTTTGATGGATCCTGACGAAATAGCAAAACGTGTTGCGGAGTTACGACTTTCAAAGGAGGATGGGGTGCATTCGGTGGCTATATCTACTGAGGATAAACAACGTGGGATTTCTAGGGCTGCTAAACTTATTGTTGGTAAAATCTTCTCGGAACGTGTGGTGAATCGAGAAACGTTACGTGATAGTCTCCCAGGTCTACTAAAGCCAAGGGGAACTATGGAAGTGGAAATTGTTGGTCGTAATGTGTTCGTGATTTCGCTGGATCTTGAGATTGATAGAAACCGTATTTTGGGTGATGGTCCATGGCACTTTCATAACGATCTTATGATTCTACAAAAACTTGAATCGGTTAACACTGCTACGAATACGAAGTTTGAATCTATCTCTATATGGGTTCAGTTTCATAATATGCCTATTGCTTTCATGGATCAAACCATTATTCGGCGAGTTGGAGAACAGATAGGCACTGTGGTTGAGATTGACGATAATAGGGGCAGTAACTTTATTGGGAGGTATGCGCGGGTGAAAGTTACGCGTTCTATTAATGAACCCTTGGTACGTTGTGTACCTCTTAAGATTGAGGGCATGCTTGAGGAACAATTGGTTCTTGTGCTTTATGAGAAATTGCCGGATCATTTTTGTTTTGCATGCGGCAAACTGGGCCACTACATTCGAGATTGTGATGGTGATGCGGAAAAGAAAGCTAATCCTAAGTTTGGTGTTTGGTTAAAGGCTGGTAGAGGGGTGGATTATAGACGCAATAGTAAAGCACGCCCGCCGACGTTTACTCCAACGGGAAACTTACCTTTGGTGCCCCGTCGTAACCCTAATGGTCCACCCCATCCGCCACGAAATCCAGATCCGACGGGTTTGGTGAATAAAAATCCAGTGGATGATGATGTTACTGAGGACGGGGGAACTTTTGGTGGAAGCACGGTGATGGAAGAGGACGTGGAAACAGATAAGGTGGGTGAAGAGAGTGATTTGAGAACGGCCATAACTATGCTGGATGGCAGAGACTTTGAGGAGGGAAAGGAGGGCGGGTCTGAATGCTCTCTCGGACATGTTTCAACTGGGAGTACCGAGGGGATGGTGAAAGTAGCTGACCAGGTGGGGAAAAACACAAGCAACCCTGATTCGAAGGTGGGAAACAGCCCTAAACATTCGAGACCTTGTCCCAAGTCAGTGGGGGTCTCACCGGCTAAGTCTCGACTGAACCCGGGAGGGAAAGGGTGGAAGAGACTGGCTAGGAATTTAACTCCCTCATGTTCGAATATCCAGGTTACAGCAGGTACTAAAAGACGTGGAAAAGAGACAGATAGTGGTGAACGGAAAAAACAAAAAACTCCTACTTGTGGCGACAATGTACGCGATAATCCAACGGCGGAGGCTGCTGAGCAGCCCTGCCGATCATCATGAATGCGATGGTCTGGAATGCACGGGGGTTGGGGAGTCCTCGTGCGTTCCATGAGCTACGTCGGCTGATTGCTGGCGCCTCCCCAAATGTTCTTTTTATTTGTGAAACTAAGCTTTGTGAGAGAAAATGGCAGTGGTGGCGGTATTCTTTTGGCTTTGAGGGACAATTTGTTGTGAATGCTAAGGGTGCTAGTGGTGGCCTTTTATTAATGTGGAAAGATCCTTGTTCAGTAAATATTCGAAGCTACTCTACTGGGCATATTGACTGTGTGATTACGTCTAATGATATTGTTTGGAGATTTACGGGCTTCTATGGGAACCCGGTTACTCATTGTCGGTCTCAATCTTGGGAACTCCTTAAACGTTTGGCTTGCAGTGGCGATATTGACCTTCCTTGGATCGTTGGTGGGGATTTCAATGAGATTACAAGTTTAAAGGAGAGTTGTCGCCGTGGACGACGCTCTTGGACCCAGATGGATTCTTTTAATCGTGCTATTCAGTTTTGTGGTCTGAAATCTCTTGCTTGTGATACCACTTTCACTTGGTATAATCAACGAAAAGGGGAGGAAGCACGGTTCTTAAAACTTGACAGGTTCATGTACAACAGATCAGCTGATGATGTGTTTAATCTAAGGAAAGTTCAAGCTTTGGATCCTCACCACTCGGATCATCTCCCTCTTTTGCTCTCGCTTTCGCCAAGGGAAGAGAGAGCGACGACCGGCAATGGGGAAAAACGGTTTTACTTTGAGCAGAAATTACTTTGACCGACGATCGTTGGTTTGACTTGATGATGAAGTGGAGTTCCAGGGGCTATCTTGCCTTGCATGAGAGACTCGATGATTGTTTGGATTATCTTAGGGTCTGGTCGAAAGATAAATTTGTACAGCCTAGAAAAGCTTTGGCCGAGCTGAGAAAGAAGAGGCTACGCATTTTGGAAAATGTTAGGAGTGAGAAGGGGGACTCCAAAGAGTTAAAGAAAGTGACAAAAGAGATTGAAAAACTCACGAACGTTGAGGAAACACACTGGAAACAGCGTTCTCGAGCTAATTGGCTTGGGCTTGGGGATAGAAATACTAAGTATTTTCATGCTTATGCAAGCCACAGAAAGAAAAAGAATACTATTGGCAGCTTGATGTCGATGGACGGAATTGAGGTGTTTGAAGAAGATGAGATGGCTAAGGTGATTGATGGGTATTTCTCTGACTTATTTAGATCCAGCGTGCCGGGGCAGGACGTGATTGATGAGGTTTCTAATTCTATCTCTACTGTTTTTGGTGAGGCTGCGATTGCTACTCTTGAGACCCCGTTCAATAGCAAGGAAGTTAGAAAGGCGGTGTTCCAAATGAACCCTCATAAAGCTCCCGGACCAGACGGATACCCACCGTTCTTTTTTCAGAAGTTCTGGGGTGAGATCGGTGAGAATGTTACTTCTGAGGTTCTCAATATTTTAAACGGTGGAGGGAGCATTCGCCAATGGAACAGAACTCTCATTGTTCTTATTCCAAAGACTGATAAACCAAAGTTTGTTAAGGATTTTCGTCTTATCAGTCTTTGCAATACGTCGTATAAGATTGTGGCGAAAGTGTTGTCCAATAGGCTTCGCTCGGTTCTTAATTCGGTTATTGACGAGTCTCAAAGTGCTTTCATTCCGGGTAGACTCATTTCGGATAATATTCTCCTTGGTTACGAGTGCTTACATTGGATCCGGAATAAAAAATGCGGTAGCGATGGGTTTGCGGCGGCCAAGCTTGACATGAGCAAGGCCTATGACCGTGTGGAGTGGAGGTTTTTGAAAGCTATGATGATTACTATGCGGTTTCCTCCCTCTCTCGTTGATTTGGTGATGCAATGTATAAGTACGGTGGATTTTTCTTATGTGATTAATGGGCGGGTGTATGGAGGGCTTATACCTTCGCGTGGTTTGAGACAAGGCTGCCCCCTTTCGCCTTTTCTGTTCGTTATCTGTGCTCAAGGTTTTTCGTCGCTCATTCGAAGCTTTGAAAATCAAGGCCTTTTTAGTGGTATTATTATGGCGAGACATTGCCCCTCGGTTACTAACCTCTTTTTTGCGGATGATAGTTTGGTTTTCTTTAAAGCAACAAAGCAGGTGGCGGATAATTTTGGGGAGATTATTGTTAAGTATGGCAGGGCTTCCGGACAGATTATTAATTTTGATAAATCCACTATTTTGTTCAGCCCCAACACTACTCAACGGCATAAGACGGATGTTACTGGTGCTCTTGGTATTCGCGCTACTCAGGGGCATTCCCTTTATTTGGGATTGCCTACTTTTATTGTCAAAAAGAGAAGGCTGCAGTTCGGCTATTTGAGAGATAAGGTGGTGAAGAAAGTGTCTTCTTGGAACAGAAAACTCTTCTCTGCAGGGGGAAATGAGGTGCTTATTAAATCGGTTTTACAGTCAATACCCACTTACGCTATGTCTTGCTTCCGTATTCCAGTGGGGGTATGTGAGGATATAGAGAGGAATTGTTGTAATTTTTGGTGGGGAGATAGTGATGGAAAAAGGAAGATTCATTGGGCTCGTTGGAATAAGTTGTGTGAGCCTAAATCGCGTGGTGGGCTTGGCTTTCGACGCCTTGCCCCGTTTAATCAAGCCCTCTTAGCTAAACAAGTTTGGCGCATTATCCAGTTTCCGCATTCTCTTTTGGCGAGGGTTCTTAAGCAACGGTATTTTAGGGACGGCGATATTATGGATGTTCCGGTTTCAACGAATGCTTCTTTTACTTGGCGGTCCATTTGTTGGGGCAGGGAGTTGCTAAAAAAGGGTCTGCGTTGGAAGGTTGGTAATGGTGTCTCTATTGAGGCTTACCGGGATAGTTGGATACCGGGGCTTGGGAGATGGAATGTTGAAGCCACGAACACTCTTAAAGTGGCTGATATGATAACTGCTAATAATTCTTGGGATATTGATTTTGTTAAGGCGTGTTTTCCTGAGGCTGTTGTGGAAAGTATCTGCTCAATTAACTTGCCGGAGAAGGCAGAAGATGATAGACGTTTATGGGGTTTTGATGAGAAAGGCCGCTATTCGGTTAAATCGGGTTATTTGTGTGGTACTGGTTTTTATGAACCTCCTGATTTCTCTTCTTCTTTCTCTGATGACTGTTGGTGGAAGAAGATTTGGTCGCTTAATATTCCACCAAAGGTTAAACATTTTGCGTGGAAAGCTCTACATGATTTTATTGCTTCCGATGGGAACCTCGCTGCTCACCATGTGCCGGTTATTGGGGTTTGTACGTGGTGTAAGAAAGACTGGGGTAACACTACTCACTCTCTGTTATGGTGTGATCGGATTAGGGTGATCTGGAAAGAGTCAATCTTTTGGGAAATTATTGGAGAGGATAAACACCTTTCCCTCATGGATTTGAGCAGGAAAGTGATGGATAGAAGGGGTATTAATCTGCTGGAGGAGTGGTTCTTTCTGCTATGGATGATCTGGAGGACGCTGTGTGACCTTAAGCATGGAAAGAAGAAGGATTTGGGGGTGACGGACGTGAGGCAGAGCAGTAGGCTGCTGGGGCAGTTCCAATATGCCAAAGAACAGCTTGCTGTTGAGGAGCGAGTTCTTCCGACTGAGGGTGCTGATTTCTGGTACCCGCCTCCTCGAGATGTTCTCAGGCTGGATGTCGACGTTGCGTTCCAGGAGGATGGCCAACGGGTTGGGGTGGGCTTCATCTTCCGTGACGTTAGAGGAGAAATTGTGGCGGCTGGATCTCAGCCGATTGGCTACACGGAAACAGTTCTCTTAGGTGAGCTTCATGCTATGCTCATCGCAATCGGTTTTTGCTTCTCGCATGATATTGGTCCTGTGGTCCTTTATACGGATTCCCTCTTGGCTATACATTTACTCCATGATTCTCAACATGGCTCCGACTCGCTTTGTGATGATTTATACGAGACCTTTGCTCATGCCCGTGATACTGTGGTTTTAGAGTTTTTTCATGCTCGTCGTGAGGCTAATAGAGCAGCCCATGAGCTTGCTCGTTTTGCTTTATCTCTTTCTGATGTAATGATTTGGAAGTCGGGGTTTCCTACCTGGCTTTCAAATATTGCTCTTTCCGATTTGAATTAATACAAGTTCGTCTTTCTTCTCAAAAAAAATATAGTATACATGTTATGTTATGTTTTGTTATTGATAATTGGAGTATTAGATTTCACGCATATTTTATTTCCCACAACTCAAATACACGTGAGAGTTATGCTGAAAGCTAGTCCGTTTTAGTTGGATCATAAAACTGTAATTATATAAAAAACGGGAGGAGTTGGAAGTAAATATGAAGAGTTATACTGCACTACTCTTTTTAGCACACATTCGATCGAATTCTTTTGTAATCAATGGCTGCTCCGCTGCTCAGAGCTCTGCCTCTCCTCCGAGGCGTCCAGCGGAGCTATCATCTCTCTCTCATTAGTGGGCCGACGCCTCGCCGCCCGCTTTGCACCTCCGCCTCTGAGTCTACCGGTGGCGACGGTGATAACTCATCCTCTTTGGCTCAAATTTTTCAATCAACCGACATAAAAGACCGCCCTCATTATCCTAAATGGGACGACCCGGATTTCCGAAAATGGAAAGTCAAAGAAGCAGAAATATTTGAAGATATCGAGCCCATTGTTTGCTTCACCAAAGAAATACTTCACTCGAATAGGTATTTTCCCCTCTCTGTGAGCTTAGGTTTAACAGTTTCAATTTGTTTGTTATTTATTTTCATTTTCTTGTTATGGAGCCGTGCGGAGCAAAAGTAGGTCTGTATATACTGAGTGGTGGCGATAGCCTTGGTTTTACGTTGAGTAAACGTAGCTCTTGGATGAATTTTTACTTCAATGCGATATTATTCTAAAATTGTTGGATTGCGGATTTGACTAAATGCATTATATGTACGAGTTATGAAATTATGAGCTTCTTGTTTTAGGTTGTAGTAGCAAAATAATGATGGAATGTCATTTAAATGATGATAAAGAGTACACGAAAGTGAAGAAGGTAGTAGCAAAGTAATCAAGAAATGTGATCTAGATGGTGGGGGAAATAGAGTTTCGAAGAGGGTGGAAAACCAAAATCAGTAGAATAGGACTTTGTCTCTGTCTGAAATGAGGAAAATAATCTATCATTGTTCGTATGACTATCTGAAATGAAAAGAATAGTTTGTTACGTTCTTATGATTTTATGCATACTAATTAGCCTGTATATTTTTCACTTAGGTAGTTAGGACCTGACGGGAAACTGGTATAGTTGTTTGGACTGTGAACTTAGATGTTTGTTTCAAAGTTGATGAGCTCTTTTATCAATTCTATATAACCTGTCCAAGTGAGATTTAAGATCTGTGTTTCGAAAGTATGTAGTTGTCTCCTCTTGAGGACTCTCGGCTGAATATTTCAGTCTCGCATTTCCTTGTAGCATAGGATTCTCCATATATTAGTTGATGTGCAGCCTAACCTTGTGGCTAGGAACACATTATGAACTACCTTGCTCTTGAGGATGTATACAATCTCCCGAAAATTGCTATCCTGTCACCTCGTAGCATTTCCAGCTTAACCTCCATCTGACTGTTTACTACTCCTTTGTTTTCCCATAGGATCCAGCTATTCTTCTTCTCTTATAATTATTAAATAGTTGGGTGATCCTTGATCTACTTTGGCACTTGACACTCTTCACCCAAATACACAAAGGTTTTCCCTTGTTATTATGTCAAATTATTCTCATAGCTTGTTTTCTACTCTGTTTGAAGTGGAATTAGATACTGATTACCAAAAAATAACAACTCTATTTTTGCACTAATGAAAAGATCAGTTGTTTGTCATGCCGAAACATCTACTCACCTTTGGAATTGTTTTGTGGTCCATTAATGTATTGTAGTATAATCTTCTTATCACAGACTCTTAAGTTCATTAGAAAGGTGGACTTCAGGAATCAGTATGGTGAGGGGTTCCTTTCTTTGAAGCTTTTCCTGTTTTTGGCTTGCTCGGGTGATTTTGAGAAAGAAAGAAAGAAGTGAGATTTGAAATAAATCGTCTAAAAAATACTGTCATTTTAATTCCTCTTAGAAGTCCTTGGACAATAGTATTACTACAATTGGCAATGAAGTTCTTTGCTAGGAACATATTGTCATGGCTTGGTAAGAATAAACATGCCATAGTTTCAGCTGACTTGTGCTGTCTGAAAGAAGCTAGTACATGTTACCTTTTGGCGAGGGAGACTATCTATGTGAATGATCATGATTATGAGTGACCTATTTGTATATACTACCTTAAGTAAAATCGAGCGTGTGGGGAACTACAAAAACTCATTTCCGTTTGCTAGAGAGAAATTTGGAAGTAATATATGCATTCTTCAATGATTGATGTAGTTCGGTTGTGCACAATCATACTAATAAATAAGTTTTGTTCCTTAATTAATTCCAAGTTGAATGGATCTGGTCCCTCTACACAACAAGCTGGAGTAAGGCCACTTCGGGGTAACCTGTTACATAGAACGTTTAAATAATCTTTTGAAGAAGGACAATAATAGGTGGTGTCCTGGCTGTGATGTCAAAAGGTCAAAAGAGCAATTGACAAACATTGGCTATTATCTTAATATTTCGATAACAAAAAGCCCCTTCTATATTTAAATCTAGGAAGTAGGTGCCACCAGAAAACTAAGTTGCCTTTGGCATTTTGGACTTATTGCAGTTGAGTGGTATGTCATCAGTTCAGGACTAGTCTCGTCCAAGCACAAACTGTGGCATGATCTTTCCAGTAAGGATTTTGTTTCTCAATCAACTGGTCAGCTTCCTTGATGTCGTGTGCCTATGCTGTTTCAACCAATGCCGTTGCTCTACATCAATTCATGGGCATTATATGATAGAGAAACTCAAGTTTAGATAATTGAGGATACTATGTTTTACTTAGTTCATATTATACACTTGCTGTTATACTTATAGACCGTATATTATTTTAACTGCTGCACCTTATGTCTCATCTGTCTTTTGCCTCCTATATTGCAAATCTCATCTAATTCTTATGCTGAATCCTATCAGCTTATTGAATAATCACGAAAAACTGGAATTGACTCTATTGTTGTTCCAGAAGAGAATAAAATATCATAATTGTACAATGATGACCGGGAGAAATCTGCCTGACAGATAATTTTGAAGGCCTCTACACTCTAGCTTCTTCTTGAGAGGGATATATAGAATAAATGATGCTTCAAAGCTTTAAAATGTTAGCATTGGAATTAATTCATATATATTGACTTTTGTTGCATCATAAACCCAATTTGCAAATGCTAAATAGTCTCCCTTGTGTTATTTCTTCATCTTGAAGAGACCAATAGTACGCTCATAACATTTTTTTTCCATCTTGTGAATTTCCTCCATTTTTGGGGAAAAAGTAGTTGTTTTGTCTTTGTTGGTTGTTTTATGCATGGAGTTCTGAGGCATGCTAACTTTGTATGTGCGTTTGCCAGGTATATGGATGGAGAACGCCTCACCCCAAAAGATGAGAAAATTGTGATCGATAAGCTTCTTGTGCATCATCCTCATTCTGAAGATAAGATTGGTTGCGGACTTGATTCAATTATGGTTAGTTTCATTTATGTGGCAGACTGATTGCCAGTTCAGTCTCTAACCTGCTTTTTAATTTAAATTTGTCTAATATCGAGAATATGCTTCTTCTGCATGTGTTTGATTGGCAATTATTTAATAAGTATTCACAATAATATGCACCCGTCTACCAATCAATTTTCCTCAAACTTGATTCTAAATTTTGATTTGTGGATGAAAAGATCAGTTAAATATATAGTGTTCGAGTCGAGTTGCATTAGGGTATCATGTCATTCTTAGATGTAAATAATGATATTTACGTTAGGGTGCTGGTTGGAGTCGGCTGTCAACTGAACATATAGAATCAATTGGGCTCGTAGGCTAGTCACATTCACATCCCGAATGCTGCTCAACTAATTAGAAACAAACTAAGCACCTATTGATTGTTAATCAGCCCTGATACTTTAACTTTGAGAGATCTCAAACGAAGCTTGTACCAGCATTTGTTTCTTCTCGTTGAAAGTTTAGCTAAAAATTTGTATCGTAAGACTATGGGCCCTGATACCTAGTTCTTATGAAGGGAAACTTACTCTAGATGAACCTAAGTAATTTGGTGAACAACTTAGCAATACGCAGATTTTACACTATGGATTTGTTGTTATACAACATTGTTTCCACTTAATACATCGCTTTGTTTCCACTTAATACATTGCTATTCGACGTGGTTAATCTTCTAACGTATGTGACTCGGATGAAGGTTGACAGGCATCCCCAATTCACACGTTCAAGGTGCCTCTTTGTCGTAAGAACTGATGGCGGATGGATCGACTTCTCCTACCAGAAGTGTCTCCGAGCCTACATCCGCGACAAGTACCCCTCCTATGCTGAAAGATTCATAAAAGAGTATTTTAAACGCGGCAGCAGCTGAACCTTCTCAAACAAGTAAGTTAATTTGAAATGTTGATATGGGTCTTAAAACGTCGCCCTGTCCGCTTCTCGAAGGTGGGGCTATAATTTCTTTTCGACTACAGAGAGCTAATATCTGCAGTAATGCATATTCTTGTGCTTTTTGGGTAGAAACTGATGTTTTGAAGGGAATGTTACAGTAGATATAAGTTGATAGGCTTTGCATGATTACTTAGTTTGGGCCAATCGAAATTGGTTGATACTACCGATTTTCTCAAACATTAATGCAGAACTACTGTGTTGAATCCATTTTAGAGAGTAGATTGTAAGTTCGTATTAGTTGTTTGTGATTACAAAACTATCCTTTATAAAATTGACAAATTTCTAATGAAAACGGATTTGGCATACGTGGTGGTCGGGTGAGTTTAAAATGACATTGTTTTGTCCATAAAAAATTTTGTCGGTAATTTAAAGCGTTGCCGCTACTCGGAAGAGCGCGATGAATAGCTCGATCTAGAAAGCGTTTGGATATCCTTCAACTACATGATCTTTTAGTCGATATGCATGTTTAAATAATAAAAATATATAATTACTCTGTCTTTTTAACGATTATGATTACTCTGTCTTACTTCAAGTGTATTGTTACTTTTTTGGCTGTCACAGTTTAAGTGTGCTATTCCATTTTAAGAAAACATTGGGCCTAATATTTGCTTGTCACCTACCATGTGTTGATTAATTAAGTGAGAATCTTTAAGGCCTACTCTTTTTTAACTAGGGTTATGCGGTGATTAGTGATGATGAGAGATGGATAAATTGAATTTTCAATTTTTTCCCACCTAACATCAAAACGGCATCTTTTCATACGGGTGAGCTGGGGAAAAAAATCATCGTATGCTCAAGTGAGATGGATCATCTTTTCGTCATTGAAATTTAAATTACATAATAATATTTTATGAAAAAAAATACTGAAAGTGATGTTATTTAAGAGAAAATGAAAATAGTGAAAAATTTATGGTAAGTGATGAAAATTGTGAACACATGACACTAGTATTAATTCTTGACACTCTCTCCGTCCACAATAAATGTGGTGTGGATGGGAGGGCATGAGTTTAAGAAAAAAATATTGAAAGCTGTGTATAAAGTGGAGAAAGGGTCCTACTAAAATTGAATTGTTAGGAAATTAATAAATAATCGAGAGATGGGTATTTTGGGTGTGTTTGGTAGATGAGCTTCAATAAACAAACTTAAGATAAATATTGTGAATATGGTGAGATTAGTAATACTCCCTCCGTCCTAATTCAATAGGCCATATTTCCTTATTTGGACGTCCCAATTCAATAGGCCACTTTCTAAAATACAAAGTCAATATATAACAAATATCCCCATATAATTCATTATTTACACCAAATGGCATTGTACCTCACACATAATTATCTCTTCTTTATTTATCTCTCCTACTTTTTGGACAAATATATCCTCAAATAAAAGTAGAAGGCCCCACATAATTAGTCTATTATTTAATGTTATTTATTCCTTAATTAACTTGACTATCGGCCACTTTGCACAAGAGACTCAGCGAACTCGAATCGAAACTCAATGACGTCTTCCAATTGTGCCTTGCCCCGCATTCCGACACCACTCAGAAGATCTCCCGCCGTCTCCAGAACCGGTTCGGCTACATCAGCAAGCTTCTCTCAGCGGAGACTACCGTGTCTAGGGGTGGAAAATCGGGTATTCGCGGGTACCCTACCCGCAAAATGCGGGTACCCGCGGGACGAAAACTACCGAAAACGACACCCTCACCCGACCCTCTTCCCCGATGCGGGTACCCGAATACCCGCAGCGGATACCCGCTGCGGGTATGAGGGTACCCTCACAGTCCCGCAATTTTTTTTTTAATTGTAATTTTGCGGGTTTTTTGTCCCGCTGGAGGGTATTTCGTCCCGCGATAGGGTATTTCGTCCCGCGAGAGGGTATTTTGTCCCGCATTTCAAAAAAAAAATATATATATCCTTTCTATTTTTAATTTTATTTTTAAATTTTGGTAAATTGGTTTAATTCCTAATATTATTAAATAAAATTGGTTTAATTCCTAATATTTATTGGTTTAATTCCTAATATTATTAAATAAAATTCCTAATATTATTGGTTTAATTCCTAATATTATTGGTTTAATTCATAATATTTATTGGTTTAATTCCTAATTGGTTTAATTCCTAATATTATTAAATAAAATTCCTAATATTTATTGGTTTAATTCATAATATTATTGGTTTAATTTCTAATAATTATTGGTTTAATTCCTAATATTTAAATAAAATTATTTAATTTTATTTTTTAAATATTTATTGCGGGTATGCGGGTACCCGCGGGTATACCCGCGGGTACCCTCTACCCGCGATTTTTGAGGATCCGATACCCGCACCCGACCCTCCACCCGAATTTTGCGGGTATCGGGTACCCGATACCCGCGCGGGTATCGGGACGGGTGAGGGTATACCCGATACCCGCTACCCGATTTTCCACCCCTAACCGTGTCCACGCCGGACAAAGCCTACCAACTCCATCAATTGGTAGAGAAACTCACTGAGCTTGAAACCATCCTGCGCTGGTGGAATGAACACCCAACTTGCGCCATCCAAAATTATATCCAAAACAACGGCCACCACCACCACCACTTCGATTCGCCTCAAGTGGCAGAGGAAGAAGATTTGGGGGGGGGGGATTTGGGGCAGATTTTGTAAGTTGTGTGGAGTGGCGATTAAGGGCGGTGGGAGCGGCGATTTTCCCTAAATCCCTATAAATCTCCCCAGTCTGCAACCCCACCCTAAAATCACTCCAACATCAGACGATTTTCCCTAAATCCCTGCAAATCCCTAAATTTATCAGCGAGTTTCATCGAAAGGCAGCAAAAAATAGGGGCGGCAGCAAGAAACATTGGAGGAGAAGAGGGCGAGGCAGCATCAATGGCCGATGACTGGTGGAGAGAGCATCTGAAATGAGAGGGAAAGAGGAGAAAGAGAGCGGCTAAATGAAAGAGAGAAAAAGAGAGATGAGAAAGCGACTAAGAGGAGAGAGAATTGATGGGGTGAAAATTTGGGTAGAATTTAGGGTTTTATACATCTATTAATTAAGCAATTAATCTACACCTAATTATAGCTAAAAAAGAAAATGAGCCAAATAACGTGGGACGGCTCAAAAAGGAATACGAATCATGAATATTGGAACGAATGGAGTATAAATTATTCGTTTCTTAACATCGTGCCCGACCCTTGTGGCATATTGAATTGGAACGGAGGGAGTACATTTTATGTGTTTGGTATATAGGATTAAAAAGCTAGATAGCATAAATGGATTGTTTGGTACCATTGTTAAAACTCATGATTAAGCTTTAAATTTACAATTTTAACCTTATAAAAATTGAAAATACAAATATACCTCATAATTAATGATTTTCATATTTTATTAATTTTAAAACTAATAATACTTGGTTAATTCTCACCCAAACCATGAACTCACCAAAACCAAAACGGACGAAATTTTACATTAAAATTCTCAGCAATTTGTTTAATTTTATTTACTATAAGAAATGGAGAAGATGACAACAAGTCTTATATGGATGAAATTCGACCAGTTGGTGGAGACACTCACAGCGGTGCTGGGTGCAATGAAGTCTCACGTGTCGTCCGACGATGTTGTGGCCAACAGCAGCGGCAATCTGTCGGGGATGTCGAGCCGACGGCTGGCAGCAGTGAACCTCCTCCCAGCTTGTTGCCTCCATTGATACACCCTACCATCTATCTTAACCAAAAAATCACCGTTGAATCAATTCAGAGAAAACCCATTGCACCTCCCACTTAGATCACTGAATCAATTATACCACCATTTTTTGAATCAAACTCCTAACGCAAAACTCTTTTACTCAACCAGTCATCCCGTCGCACATATCTCCCGCTATGAAATCCTTTTCTTTCTCACTTGAACAGCGCGTCCCCTTTCTAAAATAAAAATAAACATAAATAAATAAATAAATAAAATCAAACTTTGGTAGGAGTACAAATCGGTTTTGGTATAAATCGAAGAAGAAGGTATTGAATTCTTATGTAGTTGTCGTCGCTCGATTTTGGAAAGCAAAAAAAAAAAAAAAGCGGGTTAATTTTGGAATGCAAAGATGTAATCTGATTTATTGTAGAAACCAGGAACCGTCCGGATGCATTTTCAAAATAGAACAATGTTTTATTGCTCGGGCCTGGGCTGATAAATATCCAGACTACCAAACGCCTAAAAATTCCAATATAAATAAGCTAACTCTTGTTATCAAGGCTAACAAACGGGCCTAAATATTGTGTGTGAATGTGAATAAAAGTATAAAGGTGTATTTCCTAAAATGGAGAGATGACATTTATTGTGAACAGTGGGGGGATGTACAACAGGGCTACATTGAGCTCCAGCCAGTGCAAAAACCAATTTCTCTCTCTCTCTCTCTCTATATATATATATATATAAATAGGGGAGAGCTAGAATAAAAACACTCTTAAGTGTATAAAATATAAATGATTTTCAGCCCTTAGATCATCAAGATCTACGGTTGATTCGTAACCCTTTTGGATGAATTCGTGGTCCTGGGTTCGAATCCCAAAGGTAGCAAAAATTTATTTTTCACAATTCGTAACCATGTTGGATGAATTCGTAACCCTATTGGATAAAATTCGTACATTAAAAATCGTTTATATTTATATTTTAAGAAGTGTTTTTACTGTATAAATAGGGAGAGGTTCAAGAAAAAAACCACTAAATAAAAGAAGAACGGAGAGGTTCAAGAAAAAACCACTAAATAAAAGAAGAACGGAGAACCATTTTCAGTCATTCGATCATCAAGATCTACGGTGGATGCATCATCTTGTTTAATAAATGCAGATCCTGGGTTCGAATCCTGAAGGAAGCAATTTTTTTTAGTGCATTAATTTTAACAGCGAATGTAGGAGTAATTTTTTTACAGTTGATGCATTAGATTTGATGGTTCTCACGTTCTCACAAATAATATAGTTTTCTCTAGAATCACACCATATATATATATATATATATATATATATATATATATATATATATGGGAGAGTTCAATAGAGACCACTCCCTTAAATAAAGACCAAATCATGCGCGTCAATCTTGCTTAATCTAAGGGTGATAATTTAACCTTTAATTATGATTTTATTTCATTTATTTTTAGGTTAAGTTTGTCATTTTGTATTTTCTTCTCTCTCTCTCTCTCTCTCTCTCCCAACTCACGCTCTCTCTCTCTCCCACACTGTTCTTCTCCGACGAAGCCGCTGGCAGCAGTCGCCGCCTCTCATCTTTCGGTCTCTCCTACTGGAAATCACTCTCCTCTTGATCTGCCTCCCTTCAACAGCAGTCCAACAACCATCGTCGCTGCCGCTCTTTCCTTTTTCAGATCTAGCGCCGTCTCCTTCTCCTGCTGCTGCTCCTCACCTCCATCTTCTCCTCCGTCTCATCCACCGTCCCCTCCGAGACCGCCGCCGTCTCCTCCATTCCCTCTTCCCTCGCCTCCCTCCCCAATCAGCCGACGTCGGCGTCGCCAAGGAGCGGCCGACAAAGACGATGATGGTGAAGAGGGAGTTCACATTCACTAGGCCGTCCTGGGCGGTCACGTGGACGCTTGTGGTGGCGATCGCCGCGCTGCCGCCGGATCTGCTTATCTGCATATCAACAATGTAGTGTTCGTAGAAATACTAATGAACATACTAATATTCGTCGATATGTTCGTAGAAAAATAAATGAACATACTAATATTCGTCGATATGTTTGTAGGAAAATAAATGAACATACTAATGTTCACCTATTATGTTCATTGATGGATCAGGTCCCAGAATGGGAAGAGAGGAATTTTCGGAATTTGTTCAACGTGATCTCAGATTTGAGTAGATTTGAGTGGACATATTTGTCATTTTTGGATTAAATAAATGTAATTAACCAATATTTAATTACATGAAAAATCAAATTAGAAAATTATATGAACCGTTGATTGGAGTGAGATGAATGACCTTTGGTGAAGTATAAGTGAACGGGTATAGATTTAATCGGAATATTATCATTGGATTTCAAATTATACCTAGTGTTGCTTGGGAAACGAGAGAGAAAAGTGAGGTTGAAAGCACAAAAAATCCGATTGCTATTATATTGCAAGTGAAGATAGCGTAAGTTTACAAGGTACGTGCTCATGGCTATTTATAGATTACACGTTAAGGGTAAAAAAGTAATTTCATTGCTGGAACATGCGCCTTGCGTGGTCGAGGGGGCATCATGGTAATTTTGCCCTCAAACGGGAGATTTTCCCGTTCTTTTGGTGATTTCTCTGGCGAAGACCATTTCTCTGGCGAGAATGGCTTCTCTGGTGCAGACCGTTTCTCTGATAAGGCTCGTTTCTCTGACGACACCCGTTCCTCTGGTGAGGTTCGTCCCTCTAATAAAGCTCATTCCCTTGCTCTGCATATATTACTCCTCATCAACCTTGATTTGGTCTTTATTCTTTATCTAACGGAGTGGTCTCCATTGAATGTGGCCCTATATATATATATATATATATATATATATATATATATATATATATATATATATATATATAACAAGCACAACCCCTAGCCCAGCCCAGTTCTTATATATATATATATAACAAGCACAACCCCTAGCCCAGCCCAGTTCTCTTAAAAAAACATAAAACCACTCAAATACAAGGTCATAGAATAGACGCACATTTAAAAAAAAAAAAATAGAAAACAAAGCATTATTGTCCCTCTCTCCTAGCCAAGCGACAATTTGTGAATTTCTGGCCGCTAAATTGAATTTCTAACTTATTCACTCACTCTTATCACATGTATTCAAGGTATATAAATATGACATACAAGAAATGTTGGGTATCTTCGCCTTGCCGGGATTACTCCACTTGTTTCCCGAACCTCCGGTCCGTCTCACTTCGTGCTCAGGCACTTCTTCTTCTTCTATTCTTCTCTTCTCAGCTCTTCCTTCCTTCTGTCAGATCTGCACAAAAAAGGGGCAAGCAAGGAGTAACAAGATACAAGAAAGTAAAGAAAAGAGATAAAGAAGTAAAAGTTCAGAGAAGGGGAAAAGGTGTCCTCGGGACACAGGGGGCTCAGATTTTCCCCCTTAAACTCAGCAACCCTTCCGGCAGCTGAATGATCAAAGGCGAGGTAAGGACAATGGAGCAGCTTCACAGATCTCAACAGAGCAACCAACAACAGGAGCCAAGGTCAGAACTCCGGCAGCTCAGATCTTCTCAGGTAATCACCAAACAGGGCTCCGATGGTCAGGAAAACCCGATGATACCTCCACCCACGTCAGGGAATCCCGTATTATCCAATAAACACACTTGAAAGGAATAGCAGAGCCCTTCACCTTTTGATAATACGTTATTCCCAGCGTATGAGAGAGTACCATAGTTATAGAGGGAAGAGGAAGGAGCTGGACAGCAGTAAGGAGAAGGGAGCAGTAATGGAGATGAAGAAACCGAGGGGATGGGCGGTGGAGCGGCGGAGAAGATGGAGAGTCAGGGAGAGAGAGGGATTAGGGTTTGGGAGAGAGAGCGGCGCAGGTGAGAAGTGAGAGAGAGAGAGGGGACGCGGAGGGGTATATCAGGGGTGTGAGTGGGCTAGAGTTAGGGGGATGGGCTGGGATGGGAGATTGGGCTCGGTTCTGGGCCCTGAAGTTGGCCCAGACCAAAAAAGAAAAAGAAGGGGAGAAGGGAATGAGAAATGGGCCAACCTCACATATCCACCTTTGGCACATTGATCATTCTGTCACCAGGGAAGGGTCATCAATAGAGTTGGAGTTATCATCACAGCCCAATTTTTACTCTTATCTGCCACAAAGTCAAGACAAGAGAGGGTGAGAGAAATATTAAGCATATTTAACTCAGTCTCAAACCACAGAGACCAACCCAGGGTAATCACCAATTTCTCAAACCCAAAGGGTTATCATTGAAGTCACACACACACAAACACAAGCAGAGCACACAGAGCAGACAACAAAAAGAAAAACAAGCAGAACCAGGCAAGCACATACAAACAGAACAAAGCAACATAAACAGAAGACAAACACAGGACAACAGCAGGCATGCAGAACAGAACACAACAGGCAGAACTGAGCTAACTCACATCATCATGCACACAAGAAAGGCAAAAACAAAGGAGAGACAAGCAGCCACAGAGGCTGAACTTATCACACAAAGTCACAAAGGAATTAACCAGGACCTATATTCAATGTTTCCATGCAAGATTCCAGCTTTGCAACTGGAAGACACTTGGTGCCCATATCAGCAGGATTGAATTCAGAGGGAATCTTATCAAGTAAAACATCTCCTTTTTCAACTACATCCCTAATGAAGTGATATTTAACAGCAATATGCTTAGTTCTATCATGGAACACAGGGTTTTTGCATAGTTGAATGGCAGATTGACTATCAGAGAAAACAATGGGTTTATCATCAATATATTTAATTTCAGACAGCAAACCATCAAGCCAAAGAGCTTCTTTCACAGCCTCAGTTGCAGCAATATACTCAGATTCAGTGGTAGACAAGGCAACAATGTTTTGCAATTGAGATTTCCAACTAATGCAGGCATTACACAAAGTGAATACATAAGAAGTAGATGACTTCCTACTATCTATATCATTTGCATAGTTAGAATCAACATATCCAACACATTTAATGCCATCTTGAGCCTTAGCAAAATTCAGACCATAATGCATAGTAGACTTCAAGTATCTTAGCAACCATTTCAAAGCTTCCCAATGAGAAGCACCAGGATTTGCCATATATCTACTTAAACAAGAAACAGCATAAGCAATATCAGGCCTAGTACTAATCATCAAGTACATGACAGAACCTATAGCATTAGCATATGGAATGTTTCTCATTTCTTCAAGTTCAAGATCAGTTTTAGGGCATTGTTTTTTACTTAATTCAAAATGAGAACCAAGAGGCACAGTTACAGATCTGCAATTTTCCATATTAAATTTCAAAAGAACTTGTTTCACATAATCACTTTGATGCAACAGCAAGGTGGATTTCTCCCTATCTCTTTCTATGCTCATGCCCAAAATTTTCTTGGCATCACCAAGATTTTTCATGTCAAAATTTTCACACAACTTTCTCTGCACATTCTCAATAGTTTTTAAACATGGACCAATCAGCAGCATGTCATCAACATAAAGCAGCAAATACACAGAGGGTTCAGAATTGGAGTAATATAGGCAATGATCAAATTGACTTTTAGAAAAGTTCAAGTTCTGCATGCATTTATCAAATTTGAGATTCCATTGTCTTGGAGACTGTTTAAGACCATACAGAGATTTTTTCAGCAAACATACATGATCAGGGAATTCTTTGCTCACAAAACCCTCAGGCTGTTTCATATAAATGTCATTCTCAAGATCACCATGAAGAAAAGCTGTAGTAACATCCATTTGCTTTAGTTCCCAATTAAAGTGAGCACACAAAGCAAGCATAATGCGCACAGTGGTGAACTTAACAACAGGTGCAAAAATTTCATTGTAATCTATGCCCTCCTTTTGAGTGAAGCCCTTAGCTACAAGTCTAGCTTTGTACCTAACATGATCCACCTCATTTTTAATCTTGAATAACCATTTACACTCAACAATGGAACAATCAGCAGGTTTAGGAACAAGAATCCATGTAGAGTTATCATGTAATGAGTTCATCTCAGACTTCATAGCAGTCAACCATTTATCAGAATTTTCAGAGTTAACTGCTTCAGCATATGAGCATGGTTCAGATTGATCCACATTGTTAAACACATTAAAGGCATACAAAGACATGCTGTAGTCATCAAACCTAGCAGGCTGCCTAACATGTCTCCTTTCTCTATCCCTAGTGAGTTGATAATCATTCTCAAGAACTTCATTGTGGATAGGTTGATGCATAGTAGGTTCAGGCACAACATGATCAGGCACAGCAGGTTCATGCACAATAGGTTCAGGCTGAACAACAGGGTCAGGAACAGGAGGGGGTTCAGTGTTTTGCTGTGGTTCCACCTCAAAAGGAACCACAGGTGTGAACATAAATTCATATCTAGTAAGATCATGAGCATTCGAGTTCTCCACCTCACTTGGAGTTGCAGATTGTGAGGATTCAAGTAGACAAGGAAAATTCAATTCATTGAAAGACACATCTCTACTTATACATGTTTTAAATCCAGGAACAGACTTATCCCACAATCTATAACCCTTAACACCCTCAGGATATCCAAGAAAAATGCATTTCTTAGCTCTAGGTTCTAGTTTCCCAACATTCTGATGGACATAGGCAGCACATCCAAACACTTTTAAGTGATTTAAACACACAGGCTTGTCATAGAAAACAGACTCAGGAAGTTTGCCATGCAAGGGAACAGAAGGGGATCTGTTAATCAAATAAACAGCAGTCATAAGAGCTTCACCCCAAAAATGTTTTGAAAGACCAGATGCAACAAGTAGACTTCTAACTCTCTCAAGGAGAGTCCTATTCATCCTTTCAACAACTCCATTCTGCTGTGGAGTGTAAGGGACAGACTTGTGCCTAATGATGCCTAAATCAGAACACCAAGTATCCATGGAATGATTGCAAAATTCAAGACCATTGTCAGTTCTGATGCACTTAATCCTTTTCTTGGTTTGATTTTGAATTTCATTAGCCCATTTTGAAAGTTTTTCAAACACATCAGACTTGTTTTTCATGAGAAATACCCAAGTTTTCCTTGAAAAATCATCTATAACAGATAAGAAGTACATGTTTCCACCATGGGTGGGCACCTTAGCAGGGCCCCAAACATCAGCATGAATGTATTCAAGGATTTCAGAACTGACATGTTTTCTAGGGTAGGGAGTAGTCACAGGAAAGGCAGATTTATGATGTTTACCAAAGATGCAAGGTTCACAGAAAGATATGCCAGACACTTTGTCATTCCCAAAAGACCCAGCTTTTTTCAAAATTTCCATGCCCTTATTACTCATATGTCCTAGTCTAGCATGCCAAAGTGCAGACTTATCTTCATGAATCACATTAGCAACATGTAGAGGTACAGACTCAGCACTCACAGCATACAGATTTCCTTTCCTTAGTGCAGAAAAATAAGGCATAGAATCCTTTTTAAACTGGAAGCTTAAGTGATCAACAGAACCAGTTATCATGCTATCAGTAATTTGAGAAACTGACAACAGACTGAATTTCAAGTTTGGCACAAATCTGACTTCAGTTAGAGTGAGAAACTTTCCATTTTCAAATTTTAAACAGACATCACCTTTTCCCATGATTTCACAGTTCTGCCCATCAGCCAAAGCAACATGTCCAGAGTTAACAGGTTGGAGATTATGAATCATATGCTCAAATGGGGTAACATGGAAAGTGCAACCAGAATCAATGAGCCATTCACTGGAACTCATAGTTTTTGAAATAGCATTGGAGTAGCTGATGAACTGAAAATCATAATCATGCATCATGTACACACCATCTTCTTCATACACATTATTAGCATTCTGATTAGATTCTTCTGGGACATATTCCTTTTTCTTCTTAGGAAGTTTGCATCTGTTTATAAAATGTCCAGGTTTTCCACAATTCCAGCAAACTTTCCTAGGTTTTTGGTCAGAGTACTGATTTTGACCTCTATTTTCACCATTCTGATTATCAGATCTCATGTCCTTGGGTTTTTCAAAATTCTTACCCCTATTGAAGTTCTGGGGTTGATTTTTATTAACATACAGAATCTCACCATGCAAAGGTTTTGATTTTATCAATTTCAGCTCACTCTCCTTAGACTTAAGCCCATTAATGATCATATCACATGTGACTTTAGCACCACCATATTTTAGAGCAGATTTCACCTCAACAAATGATTCAGGTATAGAGTTTAATAAAATCTGGGGTGCATATTTTTCAATTGAGTCATCTCCAGCAAGCTTTAAGTCATGAAGCAGTTTATTGAAAATTTCCATATTTGTGTCAACATCTTTAGAGGAATCCATTTGGAAAGACATAAACTGATTTTGTAAAGACCAAGTGGATACTTCAGATGGTGCAGCATAAATGGAGTTTAGTTCATCCCATAGTTCTTTAGCACATGTGAGGTGTGACACTTTCCTTACAACAGAACTACTTAAATTCAACAGAATTGTTGCCCTAGCATTATCATTCATGTCATGCAATTTTTCATCAGTGACAGTTTTATCAATTTTAGTTAATAAAGCCTTATTAACCTTTTCCTTAACAAGAATGCATTCTATTTTGGTTTTCCAGTCCTGAAAATCATCCCGGCCATTGAATGGCACCAAATGCATGTTGTTCATGGTGAGTGCAGATGCAGCACTTAAGCAAACACACTATTCACAGAATACCACAATAATCAAACCAGAGTAGAGTGACAGGTTATTCAGCCCACAGAGCAAGTAACACCACTACAAAGGTCACTAGGACCTCAAGGAAGGAAACTTCTGGAGTTCAGGAGCAGGGAAGAGCCCAGATCTCAGCACAGATTTATCTGTGGAGCAAGGTTTCACACTGGTCCCTCCAAAAGTTCCAACAGGACTTAACAGAGTCCAGAAACTCTCAATCCAAGAGAGTTTTCAAGGTATTCAACCTTTAAGAGAACAAGAAAACAGAGAGAAAACAGAGAGAAAACAGAGAGCACAGCAGAAGTTACAAGTGTTCTACTGTAAGCCTCGTATCAGTCAAGCTATCCAGGCTACCACGCACGAGAAGACACTTTAAAGTGAATTCAGACGGACTGGACCGTAAGCTTAAACCAACGGTGAGCTTTTGAATGCTCTTGAGGTTACAGGAGATAACACAAGGACACAGGCAGAGTAAAAAACAATAAGCGGAAGCAAACAAGAGAGCAGGATCGCAAGATACCAACAAAGAAGAGAAAAACAGCACCTTGACCAAGCCTAGATCTAGGAGCTAGGGTTTCAGCCGATTTACCTGAGCCAGACTCTTCAGGAGGAAGAGCTGGACTTACCCTTCTCCTTGCTCGTCGGGAGCGAAATGGCGCAGCCAAAGGGCGGCGGGGTGAGAGGGATGTGTTCGGAGGGAGCCCCGGCAAGGTCCCCGTGGCTCTGATACCACTGTTGGGTATCTTCGCCTTGCCGGGATTACTCCACTTGTTTCCCGAACCTCCGGTCCGTCTCACTTCGTGCTCAGGCACTTCTTCTTCTTCTATTCTTCTCTTCTCAGCTCTTCCTTCCTTCTGTCAGATCTGCACAAAAAAGGGGCAAGCAAGGAGTAACAAGATACAAGAAAGTAAAGAAAAGAGATAAAGAAGTAAAAGTTCAGAGAAGGGGAAAAGGTGTCCTCGGGACACAGGGGGCTCAGATTTTCCCCCTTAAACTCAGCAACCCTTCCGGCAGCTGAATGATCAAAGGCGAGGTAAGGACAATGGAGCAGCTTCACAGATCTCAACAGAGCAACCAACAACAGGAGCCAAGGTCAGAACTCCGGCAGCTCAGATCTTCTCAGGTAATCACCAAACAGGGCTCCGATGGTCAGGAAAACCCGATGATACCTCCACCCACGTCAGGGAATCCCGTATTATCCAATAAACACACTTGAAAGGAATAGCAGAGCCCTTCACCTTTTGATAATACGTTATTCCCAGCGTATGAGAGAGTACCATAGTTATAGAGGGAAGAGGAAGGAGCTGGACAGCAGTAAGGAGAAGGGAGCAGTAATGGAGATGAAGAAACCGAGGGGATGGGCGGTGGAGCGGCGGAGAAGATGGAGAGTCAGGGAGAGAGAGGGATTAGGGTTTGGGAGAGAGAGCGGCGCAGGTGAGAAGTGAGAGAGAGAGAGGGGACGCGGAGGGGTATATCAGGGGTGTGAGTGGGCTAGAGTTAGGGGGATGGGCTGGGATGGGAGATTGGGCTCGGTTCTGGGCCCTGAAGTTGGCCCAGACCAAAAAAGAAAAAGAAGGGGAGAAGGGAATGAGAAATGGGCCAACCTCACATATCCACCTTTGGCACATTGATCATTCTGTCACCAGGGAAGGGTCATCAATAGAGTTGGAGTTATCATCACAGCCCAATTTTTACTCTTATCTGCCACAAAGTCAAGACAAGAGAGGGTGAGAGAAATATTAAGCATATTTAACTCAGTCTCAAACCACAGAGACCAACCCAGGGTAATCACCAATTTCTCAAACCCAAAGGGTTATCATTGAAGTCACACACACACAAACACAAGCAGAGCACACAGAGCAGACAACAAAAAGAAAAACAAGCAGAACCAGGCAAGCACATACAAACAGAACAAAGCAACATAAACAGAAGACAAACACAGGACAACAGCAGGCATGCAGAACAGAACACAACAGGCAGAACTGAGCTAACTCACATCATCATGCACACAAGAAAGGCAAAAACAAAGGAGAGACAAGCAGCCACAGAGGCTGAACTTATCACACAAAGTCACAAAGGAATTAACCAGGACCTATATTCAATGTTTCCATGCAAGATTCCAGCTTTGCAACTGGAAGACACTTGGTGCCCATATCAGCAGGATTGAATTCAGAGGGAATCTTATCAAGTAAAACATCTCCTTTTTCAACTACATCCCTAATGAAGTGATATTTAACAGCAATATGCTTAGTTCTATCATGGAACACAGGGTTTTTGCATAGTTGAATGGCAGATTGACTATCAGAGAAAACAATGGGTTTATCATCAATATATTTAATTTCAGACAGCAAACCATCAAGCCAAAGAGCTTCTTTCACAGCCTCAGTTGCAGCAATATACTCAGATTCAGTGGTAGACAAGGCAACAATGTTTTGCAATTGAGATTTCCAACTAATGCAGGCATTACACAAAGTGAATACATAAGAAGTAGATGACTTCCTACTATCTATATCATTTGCATAGTTAGAATCAACATATCCAACACATTTAATGCCATCTTGAGCCTTAGCAAAATTCAGACCATAATGCATAGTAGACTTCAAGTATCTTAGCAACCATTTCAAAGCTTCCCAATGAGAAGCACCAGGATTTGCCATATATCTACTTAAACAAGAAACAGCATAAGCAATATCAGGCCTAGTACTAATCATCAAGTACATGACAGAACCTATAGCATTAGCATATGGAATGTTTCTCATTTCTTCAAGTTCAAGATCAGTTTTAGGGCATTGTTTTTTACTTAATTCAAAATGAGAACCAAGAGGCACAGTTACAGATCTGCAATTTTCCATATTAAATTTCAAAAGAACTTGTTTCACATAATCACTTTGATGCAACAGCAAGGTGGATTTCTCCCTATCTCTTTCTATGCTCATGCCCAAAATTTTCTTGGCATCACCAAGATTTTTCATGTCAAAATTTTCACACAACTTTCTCTGCACATTCTCAATAGTTTTTAAACATGGACCAATCAGCAGCATGTCATCAACATAAAGCAGCAAATACACAGAGGGTTCAGAATTGGAGTAATATAGGCAATGATCAAATTGACTTTTAGAAAAGTTCAAGTTCTGCATGCATTTATCAAATTTGAGATTCCATTGTCTTGGAGACTGTTTAAGACCATACAGAGATTTTTTCAGCAAACATACATGATCAGGGAATTCTTTGCTCACAAAACCCTCAGGCTGTTTCATATAAATGTCATTCTCAAGATCACCATGAAGAAAAGCTGTAGTAACATCCATTTGCTTTAGTTCCCAATTAAAGTGAGCACACAAAGCAAGCATAATGCGCACAGTGGTGAACTTAACAACAGGTGCAAAAATTTCATTGTAATCTATGCCCTCCTTTTGAGTGAAGCCCTTAGCTACAAGTCTAGCTTTGTACCTAACATGATCCACCTCATTTTTAATCTTGAATAACCATTTACACTCAACAATGGAACAATCAGCAGGTTTAGGAACAAGAATCCATGTAGAGTTATCATGTAATGAGTTCATCTCAGACTTCATAGCAGTCAACCATTTATCAGAATTTTCAGAGTTAACTGCTTCAGCATATGAGCATGGTTCAGATTGATCCACATTGTTAAACACATTAAAGGCATACAAAGACATGCTGTAGTCATCAAACCTAGCAGGCTGCCTAACATGTCTCCTTTCTCTATCCCTAGTGAGTTGATAATCATTCTCAAGAACTTCATTGTGGATAGGTTGATGCATAGTAGGTTCAGGCACAACATGATCAGGCACAGCAGGTTCATGCACAATAGGTTCAGGCTGAACAACAGGGTCAGGAACAGGAGGGGGTTCAGTGTTTTGCTGTGGTTCCACCTCAAAAGGAACCACAGGTGTGAACATAAATTCATATCTAGTAAGATCATGAGCATTCGAGTTCTCCACCTCACTTGGAGTTGCAGATTGTGAGGATTCAAGTAGACAAGGAAAATTCAATTCATTGAAAGACACATCTCTACTTATACATGTTTTAAATCCAGGAACAGACTTATCCCACAATCTATAACCCTTAACACCCTCAGGATATCCAAGAAAAATGCATTTCTTAGCTCTAGGTTCTAGTTTCCCAACATTCTGATGGACATAGGCAGCACATCCAAACACTTTTAAGTGATTTAAACACACAGGCTTGTCATAGAAAACAGACTCAGGAAGTTTGCCATGCAAGGGAACAGAAGGGGATCTGTTAATCAAATAAACAGCAGTCATAAGAGCTTCACCCCAAAAATGTTTTGAAAGACCAGATGCAACAAGTAGACTTCTAACTCTCTCAAGGAGAGTCCTATTCATCCTTTCAACAACTCCATTCTGCTGTGGAGTGTAAGGGACAGACTTGTGCCTAATGATGCCTAAATCAGAACACCAAGTATCCATGGAATGATTGCAAAATTCAAGACCATTGTCAGTTCTGATGCACTTAATCCTTTTCTTGGTTTGATTTTGAATTTCATTAGCCCATTTTGAAAGTTTTTCAAACACATCAGACTTGTTTTTCATGAGAAATACCCAAGTTTTCCTTGAAAAATCATCTATAACAGATAAGAAGTACATGTTTCCACCATGGGTGGGCACCTTAGCAGGGCCCCAAACATCAGCATGAATGTATTCAAGGATTTCAGAACTGACATGTTTTCTAGGGTAGGGAGTAGTCACAGGAAAGGCAGATTTATGATGTTTACCAAAGATGCAAGGTTCACAGAAAGATATGCCAGACACTTTGTCATTCCCAAAAGACCCAGCTTTTTTCAAAATTTCCATGCCCTTATTACTCATATGTCCTAGTCTAGCATGCCAAAGTGCAGACTTATCTTCATGAATCACATTAGCAACATGTAGAGGTACAGACTCAGCACTCACAGCATACAGATTTCCTTTCCTTAGTGCAGAAAAATAAGGCATAGAATCCTTTTTAAACTGGAAGCTTAAGTGATCAACAGAACCAGTTATCATGCTATCAGTAATTTGAGAAACTGACAACAGACTGAATTTCAAGTTTGGCACAAATCTGACTTCAGTTAGAGTGAGAAACTTTCCATTTTCAAATTTTAAACAGACATCACCTTTTCCCATGATTTCACAGTTCTGCCCATCAGCCAAAGCAACATGTCCAGAGTTAACAGGTTGGAGATTATGAATCATATGCTCAAATGGGGTAACATGGAAAGTGCAACCAGAATCAATGAGCCATTCACTGGAACTCATAGTTTTTGAAATAGCATTGGAGTAGCTGATGAACTGAAAATCATAATCATGCATCATGTACACACCATCTTCTTCATACACATTATTAGCATTCTGATTAGATTCTTCTGGGACATATTCCTTTTTCTTCTTAGGAAGTTTGCATCTGTTTATAAAATGTCCAGGTTTTCCACAATTCCAGCAAACTTTCCTAGGTTTTTGGTCAGAGTACTGATTTTGACCTCTATTTTCACCATTCTGATTATCAGATCTCATGTCCTTGGGTTTTTCAAAATTCTTACCCCTATTGAAGTTCTGGGGTTGATTTTTATTAACATACAGAATCTCACCATGCAAAGGTTTTGATTTTATCAATTTCAGCTCACTCTCCTTAGACTTAAGCCCATTAATGATCATATCACATGTGACTTTAGCACCACCATATTTTAGAGCAGATTTCACCTCAACAAATGATTCAGGTATAGAGTTTAATAAAATCTGGGGTGCATATTTTTCAATTGAGTCATCTCCAGCAAGCTTTAAGTCATGAAGCAGTTTATTGAAAATTTCCATATTTGTGTCAACATCTTTAGAGGAATCCATTTGGAAAGACATAAACTGATTTTGTAAAGACCAAGTGGATACTTCAGATGGTGCAGCATAAATGGAGTTTAGTTCATCCCATAGTTCTTTAGCACATGTGAGGTGTGACACTTTCCTTACAACAGAACTACTTAAATTCAACAGAATTGTTGCCCTAGCATTATCATTCATGTCATGCAATTTTTCATCAGTGACAGTTTTATCAATTTTAGTTAATAAAGCCTTATTAACCTTTTCCTTAACAAGAATGCATTCTATTTTGGTTTTCCAGTCCTGAAAATCATCCCGGCCATTGAATGGCACCAAATGCATGTTGTTCATGGTGAGTGCAGATGCAGCACTTAAGCAAACACACTATTCACAGAATACCACAATAATCAAACCAGAGTAGAGTGACAGGTTATTCAGCCCACAGAGCAAGTAACACCACTACAAAGGTCACTAGGACCTCAAGGAAGGAAACTTCTGGAGTTCAGGAGCAGGGAAGAGCCCAGATCTCAGCACAGATTTATCTGTGGAGCAAGGTTTCACACTGGTCCCTCCAAAAGTTCCAACAGGACTTAACAGAGTCCAGAAACTCTCAATCCAAGAGAGTTTTCAAGGTATTCAACCTTTAAGAGAACAAGAAAACAGAGAGAAAACAGAGAGAAAACAGAGAGCACAGCAGAAGTTACAAGTGTTCTACTGTAAGCCTCGTATCAGTCAAGCTATCCAGGCTACCACGCACGAGAAGACACTTTAAAGTGAATTCAGACGGACTGGACCGTAAGCTTAAACCAACGGTGAGCTTTTGAATGCTCTTGAGGTTACAGGAGATAACACAAGGACACAGGCAGAGTAAAAAACAATAAGCGGAAGCAAACAAGAGAGCAGGATCGCAAGATACCAACAAAGAAGAGAAAAACAGCACCTTGACCAAGCCTAGATCTAGGAGCTAGGGTTTCAGCCGATTTACCTGAGCCAGACTCTTCAGGAGGAAGAGCTGGACTTACCCTTCTCCTTGCTCGTCGGGAGCGAAATGGCGCAGCCAAAGGGCGGCGGGGTGAGAGGGATGTGTTCGGAGGGAGCCCCGGCAAGGTCCCCGTGGCTCTGATACCACTGTTGGGTATCTTCGCCTTGCCGGGATTACTCCACTTGTTTCCCGAACCTCCGGTCCGTCTCACTTCGTGCTCAGGCACTTCTTCTTCTTCTATTCTTCTCTTCTCAGCTCTTCCTTCCTTCTGTCAGATCTGCACAAAAAAGGGGCAAGCAAGGAGTAACAAGATACAAGAAAGTAAAGAAAAGAGATAAAGAAGTAAAAGTTCAGAGAAGGGGAAAAGGTGTCCTCGGGACACAGGGGGCTCAGATTTTCCCCCTTAAACTCAGCAACCCTTCCGGCAGCTGAATGATCAAAGGCGAGGTAAGGACAATGGAGCAGCTTCACAGATCTCAACAGAGCAACCAACAACAGGAGCCAAGGTCAGAACTCCGGCAGCTCAGATCTTCTCAGGTAATCACCAAACAGGGCTCCGATGGTCAGGAAAACCCGATGATACCTCCACCCACGTCAGGGAATCCCGTATTATCCAATAAACACACTTGAAAGGAATAGCAGAGCCCTTCACCTTTTGATAATACGTTATTCCCAGCGTATGAGAGAGTACCATAGTTATAGAGGGAAGAGGAAGGAGCTGGACAGCAGTAAGGAGAAGGGAGCAGTAATGGAGATGAAGAAACCGAGGGGATGGGCGGTGGAGCGGCGGAGAAGATGGAGAGTCAGGGAGAGAGAGGGATTAGGGTTTGGGAGAGAGAGCGGCGCAGGTGAGAAGTGAGAGAGAGAGAGGGGACGCGGAGGGGTATATCAGGGGTGTGAGTGGGCTAGAGTTAGGGGGATGGGCTGGGATGGGAGATTGGGCTCGGTTCTGGGCCCTGAAGTTGGCCCAGACCAAAAAAGAAAAAGAAGGGGAGAAGGGAATGAGAAATGGGCCAACCTCACAAGAAAAATATAAAACATTGTTTTAACAATTATAGTATTCATGTTAATTGCTTAATATTTTACATTTATTTGTTAAATTTAGGTTATTTTTATCCTATTTTCTTTCCTTAGTTAATTTTTAATGTTGAATTTGAGTCAATCCTCAAGTAAAAAAATTATAAACTATTAATAATAAAAATTAGTTTATTCATTTAGAAGATGAAACATTTTTTTTAATGCATAAAAATATGTATTCATATGCTTTCAATGTAGTTGATGTTGAATTAATTAAATTGCGAAATAAGTTATTCTTAAAAGATGCATGAAAATAAACTGTACAGAATACTAAAAAAAATTATTTTGGGGGCAGGAGCCCCTGGATTCGTGCAAATATTTTCGAACGTCATAATTCAACTGATCCAATCTCCCTTAATGATGAATTTTGAATCTACTTCTGATCGTGAACGTACGAAAACGATAAAAATACCACATTTTGGAGGAATAAGGTGATTATAAGAGAGAAAATATGTTATACTCCCTCTGTCCACGAAAGAACTTCCTACCTATTTTTGGACTATACCCCACCACTTATAATCCTCTTACTTTTCACTTTTCACTTTTCACAACTCTCAATATTAATTATACACCTTTTCACCGCTCCTAATACATTCAATTACCTTTTATCCACTCTCAATACACTCAACAATATTTTTTATTAAAACTCGTGTCGCTCCATCGTTGGAAGTTCTTTAATGGACAGTGTGAGTACTAAAAAATATGGGGGCACTACTAGAAAAACGCTCATAGATAACGGATTTTATCCGTTATCTATGAGCAAAAAAACCGTTGTGTATAGTGGTGTTATCTATGATACGTATCATAGACAACGGTTTAAAAACCGTTATGTATGTGAGAATAGATAACGGTACGAGACGCTCATACATAACGGTATGAAACCGTTATCTATAATGATTATACATAACGGTTTATACCGTTATGTATGAGGATTTTTCCGTTATGTTTTGTATTTTTTTTGTTTTTTTTCCTATTATAGTTAACAGTTTTTTTTCTATACATAACGGTATGAAACCGTTATCTATAATGATTATACATAACGGTTTATACCGTTATGTATGAGGATTTTTTCGTTATGTTTTGTATTTTTTTTGTTTTTTTTCCTATCATAGTTAACAGTTTTTTTTTCCTATACATAACGGTATGAAACCGTTATCTATAATGCTTATACATAACGGTTTATTACCGTTATATATGAGAATTTGTCCGTTATTTTGTATTTTTTTTTTGTTTTTTTCCATCATAGTTAACAGTTTTTTTTTACTTCTTATAACGGTTTTTGCACCTTTTATAACAGTTTTTTTGCACTTTATATAATTGTAGTATATTTTTAAATTTTGCAATTTTTATAAAACGACAAAATGATAAAATCAACAATAACAATATTATATATCATCCAAAATATTCATACATTATCATCCAAATATAATGAAAACTTCACATATATTCTATTTAGCTAGATGTTTAATTAAAAAATATTACAAATGCGCGCAACTTGCTAGACATTTGAAACGACGTTCTCTGCTTCAGCCTTCTCATTTGTAGTAGTCCTCATAGCGAGTTCACCTGCAAAACATAGCCAACCCGAGCTTCTTAAATAAAAGAAATATGAAAGAGATATTTCAACTCTGCTCTCTCTCACAACGTTACATATATACCGTATAGTTGAATATAGTCCGAGGGAATGAAGAAGGGAATGAAGCTTATAAATGAGTCACCTGTTGCCTGTTGGTGACACATGTGAGTGAATATGCTTTTTAAAAAGTCATGTAATAAGTGGCTTCTCCTATTTGCACAGACAAACAGCCTAACAAGCTATACAAGATACAGCAATTAATTCAAAACAGAGCTCCTCTCATTGAAATATACAAGATACAACTCTTGTTGGGCATGAAAGCATAAAAGACATGTTAATGTGCGTTCAGAGCATTCAGAATGAGAAAGACAATGCAAGAAAGAGATGATGATGATGATGGATTCATATCTAGCATCTGAGCATTTATATGATCTGAAAGCCACTCAATATTCAGCTCCTGGCATACAGTGGAAGATTATTAATTAACACAAATTGAGAAGTGCCTCAAAATATCCCTGACCGGAAGTAAGGTTTGAGAAAGAACAATAATCAAGGTTATACATAGCAGCCAAGAATACAACTATTAGTAGTAAATTGTATACTATGAAATTGAATCTGAAAAAAGGCAAAATAAAAAATCTTTCACCGAGAGAGAATTACCTTGCAAATAAGCTCGCCCTGGAATCCCCCAGCAATCAACAAATTGTCACGGACAGCCAGAGTACTAACTTGAGTTTGAGTAAATCCTTCTAGCAGACTTCCAGGGTGTTTCAATAAAAGGAGATAATATCAGTCAGCGAAATTATATAAGTACAAAGGAAGCATAGAGCCCAAAACTTAAATTACTCAGCATATGATCATTTAGGAAGAGATGCACCTCTGCCGGAGCCACATGCCCAGAGACATTAAGAACTTCAGTCTTTTTGGAACTTAATGAAGACCAGTGAATAATTGAGTAATGCGACATGAGGTAAACATCATGCTTTGATGTTGACCAAACAAGGTTCCTCAACTGCGATCACAGTTACAGAGGGAAACTCAGAAACCATGTATTCAATATAACCAACAATGATGCTCAATATATCTCCAAAGAAAAACAATGATGCTCAATATACATTGAGAAAATATTCAGCATGTTCTTATGCATCTCAATTAATCTCATTGTGAAACTGGATCTACAAGAAAAGTGAAGATATCACAGCACGGAGAGAATCCATTTAGTACATTTCACATTTAGACTTTGTCAATGTGCTGTAACAAAATCATGGATGCACATCCAAACACATCTAACATGAGAAACTCTCCATGGAAGCAAAATATCATTACATCATTCTAGACTTTACAACAAACTTCATCCTAGCAGATGAGAACATTGCAATCCCTCAGTTAGTCTCATCCAAATAGAGAGAGCACACAAACAGAATCAAGTGAGCAAAAGAGGCTGGTACCCAGCACGTAGCAAATAAGAAAAATGGAGGACGACAAAAGGCCAGATAACTCCTGGCATTACACCAGAAACTTTTAATCTCAGGTTATGCGTCAGCCACATAATGACATACTTAATCTACCTAAGACTCCAAAATTAAAATAGGTCTAAAGTAATAGAAAACTAAACATATAAATTAGACTAAAAAAGTAAATCACAATTTTAATCATTCAAGATGCCTGCCAATGCAAATTCATTCTTCTCTTTACTCTAAATTCAAGATGTATGCAATCAATTAGGCAGAACTGGACAAACTAAGTGCAGCATGATCCTGGAATGCATTCCTACAAGGAACAGCAGGTTTCAAAGCAACCATTGACCACACCAACTCTAATACTTATAAACCTTGGCAAAGTTTCAACTTACAGCCGTTAAAATGAACAACGGACATCAAAGAAGAATACAACCCATAATTACCTGAAAATGAAGAATGGTTGATTTTACTGATCTGGTGTTATGCCAGAATTCATAATACGCTCCACCTTTCCTAGTTACTTTGCATTCCTAAGAAATTCAGAACAGAACCAAACTTTATACATGCTTTAGAATCAATAATACAATAGTTTATAACTTCTAGCATCACAAAAGCAAGCTAACTAACTAACTCTATTCAGCTATCATTAAAGACTGAACGTTACCTTTTCTGATTCCTCTCCGGAGTGGAGCACATTCTCATAATTCTTGTACTGTTCTAGTCTAGTCTGTCTATACTTCTCCCTAGATATGCTTAGCCTCTCCCATGGAATTCCTTGGATATCCTTCCCTCTTCGTGCCTCAGCAGCCGAAGTATCAGTGATCTTATTGTCCTAATCCCACATTCAAGTTATCTCATATCGCCAATAATGAAACCAACAAGAAAAACAATGAAAAAGATAAAGTGCAGTGATATCAATGAGTTTGTAATCATAAAATTTATTTCATTTATCCCATATAGCATCGAATTAGTTCATCTCTTAGTCTTTAATAGTGTAATATATCTAAAAATCTGGACTTAATAGCGTCAATATGTTCAAATCCTTTTATAGATCAATTTGGGGAAGCCTCTTTCTAGATTTGAGCCCAAATTTAGCAAAAAATCAAGTCCTGATTGGAACAACACAAAAATGAAGAAATAAACTTCCCTGAACGGTGGAGGAGGGCAGGGCTCGCTCCGGCAGACAGCGGGGTTGAGATTGGAGCTGGGGCCGCGCGGCAGTGTCTGGAAACTGACGGTGGTGACAGGAAAAGGGCGAAGGTGACTGGGCGGCGGGAGACGGTGGCAGGAGGTGTTTGGCGCTGCTGGTATGGTGTAAATCGCGCCGACTGGTGGCTCTTCCTCGGCGTTCATGATAGGAACGATGGGTGGCGCACGAAGCCGCCTTGTGTAGATGCCGGGAGATGGTGGGGGGCAGCGGTTCTGGAGTGGGTCGCGGTGGTGTTGCGCTGCGACGAAGGCGGCTGGGCTGGTGCTGTGGTGGTCGGACAGGTGGTGCGGCCGGAAGAGGGAGTTCAGCGGCGGATTGAAGCTAGGGCACGGCGGCGGCAAGGAGCCGCTGTTGTCGCCGGAGTATGGAGAGAAGAGGGGGCTTTGGGCTGCGCTCGGAGGCGGCGGCCTTCCCGCCGTGCGGTCGACGGGAATCGGCAGGGAGGTGGCTGTAGATTATAGATCTAGGATTTCAGGCGCGGTGTGGTGTGCGTGCATTTGAGTCAGAGAGAGAGGAGATTAAGAGGGAGACGAGGGTGGGCGGCGCGACGCAGCGACAAGGGTGGGCGGCGACGGGCCGGCGCGGGGCAGCGGCGCCGGCGGCGGAGTCGAGAGGGGAGAGAGAGAGTCGAGAGAGACAGGGAGGACGCAGGAGGAGGCAGGGAGATTAGATGTGAGAGACGAAGAAAACTAGGGCTTCTAGTTTCTAAATTTCCTAAATAAAATCTATTTTTTTTTTCTTTTTTTCAGTTTTAATATTCAATTTTTGGTATTTAGATTTCTAATTTAGATTTTATATAAGTGTTACTTAATGATAAAACAAAAAAATGTTATGATTTTTTATTTCTCAAAGTCTATATCTAGAAATAAATTCAGATTTTAGGATAAAGAATTTATATGTTATTTTTTAATATAATATAATATAATATAATTTTAAAAAAATTAATAAAAAAATTATACACAACAGTTTTTAGATACGCTCAAACATAACGGTTCCAAAACCGTTGTAAATGACTCTTATACATAACGGTTCTTTAACGTTATGAATAAACCGTTATAAAAGATGGTCATAGATAACGGTGGCTTAACGGTTTTGTAATACCGTTATGTATGCAACTAATAGATAACGCAAAAACATAACGGTTTTTCAAAAATCGTTATCTATGGATATAGACAACAGTACATAGATAACGAATTTTTTCAAAACCGTTATCTATTCCTAAAAGTGCGCTCATACATAACGGTTTTTTAAAAAAATCGTTATCTATGCATTGTTATGTATGTAAACTTTTGTAGTAGTGGGGAAAGTGATGATGGGTCAAAGGCATGAGTGCAAAAGGAGTGATGGGTCCTATTGCGACTTTAGAATCTTGTACTACACGCTGGAAAAGTGGGACACTGCCTCGCATCACATCAGAATCCCACAACAGAATTTCCCAACATTTCCAATTCTGTCCCACCACCTTCGCTGTCCTTGTTTCAATGATATTTCAATAATAATCCCTTCTAATGTACAATTTTTTTTATTTAATTTTAGTTTTATGTAAAAATTAAATTTCTGTATGTAAATACACAAAATTTAATTATTTTGATTTTTTATATTATTGTTAATTACTCTCAAATTAATATTTGGGTGAATAAATTTAAACGGTCAATATATTAGTAAACAACATGTTTGTGCTATTTGAGCTAATTAACATTAATTTATTACTTCAATGGGTTATAATAACATAAAATCACATTATAAAATTCATATTGTTTGAAGCGGCATCACGGCACACGTGTATGCATTAACTTCGAATGAGCTAATCGATGGAATCACTAAATTCGTGATTAAGATTTAGGAGTTCAAATTTTCTAGAAATATATACTACTTATGTAATGTGAGTTGGGACCATAGCCAATGTGAACCACAATTCGAATTGATATGGTGATCTTCCACACTTTTGAATATAGTGACATGTAATATAAAAGCCAAAATATTGCTATAACTTTTTTGACTTGTTGCATACATGTATTACTTCTGTTTCTGTACGTGGAATTGAGTACTGCCCATCAATACTTCCATAAATAAATAAATTAATTAATTAATTAAGCGATGAATGGTACTCCCTCCGTCCCACTCCAATATACTCACTTCTTTTGGGCACGGAGATTAAGAAAACTTACTTTTTAGTAGAAAAGTGATAGTAAAATGGTGTGATCCACACCAATTAAGTACAACTTTTTTACCCAAAAAAAGAAAATTAGCTTATTGAAGTAGCACGAAAGGAGTAGCGTAGAATAGAAGTGGGCTTGCCTGTTTGTGTGTTATAGAAGTCACACTAGTAATAATTTACTGTTTTTAATAATATTTTTTTAACTTTTTTTTAATAAAAAGAATCTTTATATGCATGAATATTAATGAGTTAATTGATAAATGGAATGATTGCTTGAAGCAAGAGTTCTGAGCTTTGTGGAACTTGTGCCGACAAAACAGTACGTTGCCGGAAAATCGTAGCATATCTTCTGAATTTCTGATGGCCAACTGCTGAATTCTTTCTACTTACAAATCAAATTCATGCCGAGAATTAATTGATTTCACCATTCATCTTTTCAGTTATATCAATTCATTGATTTTACTTTATTTTATTTTTTCGGAAATTAAATTAAGAGCTAAAATATTACTGAAAATCCCAAATAACAAATGCCCGATTCTGAACTTCAGGCCTCTCTCTCGCAACCGATAGAATCTATTTCATTTCAAATACTTCCTATGTCCCATCGAAAATAGTGCATTTTCTTTTTGGTAATAATTTTACAATACAAATAATATGGCTCCACACACATTTACACACCTTTACACTACAATCTTATTCTCCTTAAATTTCGTGTCCAAAAGAAGTGCACCACTTTGACCGAGACGGAGGGAGTAGATCATTTAATCCCCAATTATAGGGTTGGATTTTTGTAGTATATAAATTTAAGGGCAATGATAAATGGACACCTAGTGTCCTGGACACTCACTTAAAACCGGAGTTTTTGTATTTAGCCAAAGTGGGCCGGTTTTTGAGTGAATTGGTTATTTACTAATTTATCCCTTATATCTTACTATCATTTCCGGAATTTTTGTCTTTTATGTTTACTAATTTATCCCACCTCCTCCACTATTTTATTGTTTTGTCTTTTATGTTTTATCATTTCCGGAATTTTTATTGTTCCGTTTCTTTATTTATAGTTTTTTGGTTTCCTTATTTTTTGGGTTTTCATTTTCGAAAATGATATAAATCTTATAATTCGAAGTTTATATGTTTTTTTATTCGGAATTCTTTTGATTATTTGTTTCAAAATATTATTATTGATAATTTGGGGTTTCTTGTTAAAATAATCCTATATTTGTTTCCAGCTATTTTTTTTCGAAATTAATATTATTTATTTTTATTGATGATTAAATTATTTTTTTTTTGTAGATTATGTTTTATTTATTTGTTTCCACTAATTTTATGATTCACCTAAAAATAATCCTAGTTTTGTTTCCACGTATTATTTTTTTATTGTTTCGAAAATATATTTTTTTTCAGAAATTTTGTATTTTTATATTTGAAAATTATGTTAGTTTTGTCCAAAGATTTATTTTTTAATTTTTTTTCAAAAATTATGTTATTTTTATTTGTTTCCACTAATTTGGATATTCTTTTAAAAATAATCCTTGATTTGTTTCCACTAAGTTAGAGATTCTCGTAAAATAATCCTAGATTTGTTTCCACTAATTTATAGATTTTCATTCTCCAAAAAATAATCCTAGATTTGATTCCACTAATTTAGAGATTCTCCTAAAATAATCCTAGATTTATTTCCACATTTATTTTATTTTTTTATTATTATTTTTTATTTTGCGAATTTTATGTTAATTTTATTTGTTTCTACTAATTTAGAGATTCCCTTCAAAATAATCTTAGATTTGTTTTCATTTATATATATTTTTTCCAATATTTAAAAAAAAACATTTCGAAGATGATTTTTTTACTAAAAAACCGAAATACAAGAAAAAGATTATTGGAGGAAATAATCCTAGATTTGTTTTCATTTTTATATACTTTTTCCAATATTAAAAAAAAATCGAAGATGATTTGGAAAAAAGAAACTAGAATACTAGAAAAAGGTGCTTGGGAGATCTGAACCTGAGACCTCAAAATTATATGAGTAATACTTTGTCACCTTGTCCAGTAATACTTCTTGGCGTGGTGGCGGAGCTCGGGTGAGAGAGATTTGCTGAGTTCGCGGTGGGGAGGTTCGTTGGGGGAGGGGAGATGCCGACGACGACGGAGGGGCAGTGTTCTCTCGCCGGAAAATGATGCTCGATGGAGGGGGAGGAAGAGAGAGAGAGAGAGAGAGAGACCATCTTAATTAAAAATTAAAAAAATAATTTTTTTTAACGGTGTTAAAACGCAGGGGGGAAATTGCTTCGATTTTGCCACGTTGAGGTAGCAAACAATGCTCGTCCTGACTATGGGATCCTGAGCGCGATAGGAACGCCATCGATAGGAGGATATTTGGTACTTAACCCTTTTACAAATTCAGTAATTAATTTTAAATGATTAATTCTACTTTATTTCATTGACTATAATTATTTTCGACTTCGTTACTCACACAATACTATATTCATTTTGTTATAATTATATTACATTTAATAATTTATTATAATACATTCAAACAAAGTATTCATTAAATAGTTTTGCGATCGAATCCAATCATATGATTCATATTTTTTTGGTAATTTTTTTTTTCAAATTCACAAATTATTTTCAATACATTGCAAACTGTCATCGTATAATACATTGTTTCTCATCCAAATATATGTTAAATAGTTTCGCGAGCGATTTCCAATCGTACGAAAATGTTATTTTCAAATTTTAAACATTTATATTGCCCACATATATATTCCTTCATTTATAATATATTTATAATATATATGATTCTCCGAGCAAAATACCATCGTATGATTCATTTTTAATACTTATTTTTTCAACTTCACTAATTTATTTCAATTCATTAATTCAACTTTATTTCATTGAGTTTAATCATTTCTTCTTATTATTATTATTGAGTTTATTTCAATTCATTAATTCAACTTCAAACTATATTAGTTCATTTTCTTATTGAGTTTACAATCAAAATCTCATGCTTACGATTCATTTTATTTTATTTTTTCTCATTACTCACACTATATTATTTCATTCTCTTATTTTTACATCGTTTTTAATAAAGTACTATGTTATATACTTTTTCGAGCAAAATTGCATCATATGATTCATCTTTTTTTTAAATTCACTAATTAAATTTCAACTAATCAATTAAACTTTATTTCATTGAGTATAATTAATTCGACTTCGTTACTCACACAATTGTGGTTCATTTTGTTATTATCATATCGATTACAATACAAGATTACAATATATTCAAATAAAGTATATTTATACAGTTTTACAAGCAATGCTCATGTGTACGATTCATTTTATTTTATTTTTTCTCATTACTCACACTATATTATTTCATTCATTCTCTTATTGTTATATCGTTTTTAATAAAGTATATGTAATATAGTTTTACGGGCAAAATCCATGCGTATGATTCATTTTATTTTATTTTTTCTCATTACTGACACTATAGTACTTCATTTTCTTATTATTATATAACGTTAAGTAAAGTATATGTTATTTTAGTTTTTCGATCGATATCCCATCATAATTCATATATTTTAACAAATTCACTATTTTAATTCAATTAATTAATTCAACCTTAGTTCATTGAGTATAGTTATTCGACTTCATTATTAACGCTATAGTAGTTCATTTTTATTATTATATCGCGTTTATTCTATATTATAATACATTCTCTTCAAGTACATGCTATATGGTTCTCCGAGCAAAATACCATCGTATGATTCATTTTTTAATATTATTTTTTCAACTTCACTAAATTATTTCAATTCATTAATTCAACTTTATTTCATTGAGTTTAATCATTTCTTATTATTATATTGCATTTAATACTATATTACAATTTATTGTTTTCAAATATATGTTATATAGATAACGACCAAAATCTCTATATATGTGGGACTGAGTATGCTTTATTTTTATTTTCACATTCACTAATTTAATCCAATTATGTAATTAAACTTGATGAACGTTGAGTTTTATTATTTCGACTTTAATACTATATTATATTATATCGCGTTTTTCGATCGATGTCCCTTCATATGATTCATTTTATTTTTATTTCTAATCCTTCACTAATGCAATTGCCACTACCGGACAAGGTGGCAAAGTATTAATCATATATTATTGAGAATATCTAAATTAATGGAAACAAATCTAGGATTATTTTTAGAAGAATATCCAAATTAGTGGAAAGAAATAAAATAACATAATTTCCGATAAACCAAAATAATAAATCTTCGGAAAAGAAAAAACCAAAATTTTAGAATATAAAAATACAAAATTACAGAAAAAAAATATTTTCGGAACAAAAATAGGATTATTTTTAGGATCTTCATAAAATTAGAGTAAACAAATAAATAAAACATAATTTTTGAATAAAAATAAATAATATTAATTTTGAAAAAAAATACTGGAAACAAATATAAGATTATTTTAACAAGAAAAAAATAATCAAAAGAATTCCAGAAATAAAATTCGAATTTGATTTATATAATTAAGAAAAGCTTGTGAAATAAAAACATAAAAATAAGAAAACAAAATAAACGGAAAAAAGGAAACAAAATGAAAGAAAAAAAAAAGGAAACAAACTAAACGAAAAAAAAGGAATCAAACTAAACGAAAACAAACTAATTTCGGATTTATATTAACTATAAAAAATCTAAGGATACAAAAGTAAAAACACTAATTAACTAAAACCGGCCCACTTTAAAAAATGTTAAAAAACCGATTTTTTAACCGAGTGTCCTGGACACTCGGTGTCCATTTGTCATTTCCGTAAATTTAAATTTGAACCATATTATATTCATGTTCATGTGGCATATGTAATAGAGTCTTTTATGGCATATATGTAAAACAGTCTTTTAGTAAAAAAAAAATACGAAGGGATAAAATAAGATTTAAAAAATATGTAAATGTATAACTAAAATCACGCAAAAATCATACTTACTCATTTATGTTTAACTATATGCATGGTGTGTTCAAATAATTTTATGTAAGATATATTTTGATTTTTTTGAGTGTGCGCGAGTCAGGTGTGATCGTCACCACCTATTTCTCATCTCCATTCTTTGTCGAATAGTTCGCGCCAACGGCTGATTTAGTCGCCGTTGTTCGACATTGCTTCTCCACCTTTGACTCACGACTCCCATCAGCCTAACGACGATATCGTCCACCACCCCAAATCCCTGTTTTGGCCGACATTAGTAGCACCACGCTACCGCCATCGATGCCTTATACCCTCTACACTCAAACGCAACAATAATATCACCCACAACAGATAAAACATATCAGAGGAAAAATGTTGCTTCTATTGCAAAAAGCCATCTCATACAATCTCTTCAAACGAAAAAGGAAAATAATTTGTTGAACACACGGACTGATCAATATGCACAACAAAACGTAATAATCTATGAGTTGCCTATTAGTCGATCTATACATATGAGAAATACCAAGTAGAGTCACCCTTTGAACAACCTCCAAGATCTCATAAACATCATCCGGAAGGAATGTATCTCATTTCTTTGGTCTAGCCATCATGCGCGCCACCACAAAATAATCTGTAAATACTTAAAACTCGAGCAATGATTCTCCAGATTGAAAACGATTCAGTGCACCATCACTACGATTTCCGTCAACACTACGCTGGAAGAGATTGTAAGAGATGATATTTATCACACGCAACAACAATGATGCCCTTATAAACACGAATGATCATCTAAAAGTTAAACTCATTTCGATTAGGATTAAAAAATGCATCCACATCTACTCGAAAAATAGCCTTCGTTGACCTCCTTCATCTTCGTTCTCTACAAGTCAGTCCTAGTTTTTATTTATTTGATGCATCGATCTCTTCATCTGGTGAGCCTACCAAAGACCTTTGCACGAGCTTTTCGTCACCTCCATGTTCCTTTTACTCGGTAACCCCTTTCTTTTTCTCCCTTTCTACCCCATCTTTCTCTTTCTCTCTCCCCCTTCTGTTCGTGGCTGCCGCGGCTCCGCATGCAGCTCAGGCGGTAGCCGCCTCGATCCACCTTTATGAATTTATTCCCTTTCTTTGTTTTCGCTTCTTAATTCCTCCCTTGATCATGATTACCCGGATTAGCTATCTTTAGTTAAGCCCGATCGTGACATTTCAGCCCAAATTAAAATTTCAGCTACCTGATGATGATGTGTCTCGTCGAAAGTTGACTTAATAATTAAAATAAATTACTACGTCATATTTTTTTTTATCTTTACATCAACTCCCAAACATCATCATTTCATTTAAAAACTCGAATTTATATACTTTCAAAAGAAGCGTTTGCAGCTCTTGATTCTTTCTTGCAAGTTCTTCCCCGAAATTATTTTTGTTGATATTATGATTTTTTTTATTAAATGACGATGAAGTTTGGGAGTTGATATGGAGATATAAAATAAAATGTAGTAATTTATTTTAATTGTCAAATCAACTTTTAGTGAGACACGTCACCCTCAAACAGCTGGAATTTTAACTTGGACTTTAAGCTGAATAAAAGAGATAAATTCAGACTATATGTGTAATATAAATTCAGATTAAAAAATTACAGTAGGCTTACAGTTTGAGCTATTTTTTAATTATAATACTTTCGATTTTAAACGTGGTTGTTGTTCTTAAAAGATGACAAATCACATATTCATCCAATCCAAAGAATTTTGTGGATAATATTAATTATATTAGTATAAATGATTTCGAAACTTTCTACAGCAAAAGATTAGTATTCCCTCGATCCTGTGAAACATGAGTCATTTCTTTTGGGCATGAGATTTAAGAAAGTAATATTTTGTGGTATGTGAAAGAGTAAAAATGTGAATAAAGAAAAAGAAATTTGCTATATAAGGAAACTTAACAAGTGTAGACAATTAAATTGTCGTCGAATTAAATCATGCCACGTGTAAATTCATGAATTAAATATTCAATTATATTTTCTATTTTATTAAATGGGATTTTATTCCTAAATTAAATAGATATATGATTAATATTTAATAAAATGAATTAATGGGCTTATTGGCCACTTAAGGCCCTAAGGCCCATGCATAAAGGCCCAAAGCCCATGAAGCCCACGAAGCCCATCTCTAAAATCTATAAATAGAGGTGTTGGGGTGCTCATTAGGACGACGTGAAGGAACGGAAGATTGAAGAGCATAAGAATTCTCTCTAGTATCACAAGTAGAAGAGGTGGAGAATTGGAGAGTTTAAGTATTCTTCCAAGTTTTCAAGTATCTTGAAGAATTCTATCTAGCATTCAAGTCTCCTTCGAATCTTCAAGTATTTGAGCATTCAAATCTTCAAGTATCCTTCGAATCTTCAAGTATTTGAACATTCAAATCTTCAAGTATCCTTCGAATCTTCAAGTATTTGAGCATTCAAAATCTTCAAGTATTCAATTATCTTCAAATCTTCAAGTATTTCTTCAAATCTTCAAGTGATCAAGGCGTTCTTACAAATTCCAAGAACGATCTTCCTCAAATCAAATCAACCAAGTCCCAAAGCTTCAAGGCGTTCTTACAAATTCTAAGGACGTTCTTCTCAAATCAAATCAAGTTCAACGTTCAATCCAAAATCATGACTTAAGTCCCTTGGATTGGCGTCATCAAATCAAGTATTTCAATAAACTTCGAGCTTGTTCAAGAATCAAATGGAAGAGAAGAATCAGAGGATTAACTAGAGATTGCAACTCGCATAAATCTATCTTCAAATCTATCAAATTATCTTTGTAACGCATTTTGTATTTTATCAAATTGAAATACAAAAATTTGTGTTTACAAATTTTGGCACGCCCGGTGGGACATCTCTACCTCTCATCTCTACTCTTCACCAAAAATCTTGAACTATGTCTACTCAATCAAATGCAGCTGCTCCAGCTTTATCCAAAGCTTCTTCGGCAAACGTTGGTATGATCACGCGAAGCAAATCGAAATCATTGCAAGGAGTGTCCAAGCCGATCTTTCATCTTCCATCTATCCATGAAGAAGATGACAACTTTGAGAGAAGCTTCACATTCCCCACTGAAAATTATCAACTCCATGCAAGTGTCATGATGACAAACACTTCCACCATGGAGGAACAACTCTTGAACTTGACAAAGATGGTTGAATCTCTAACCAAGCACATCCAAGAGCAAGATGCCCAGATTGCAAAGCTCAAAGGAGAAAAAGGAGATTCAAGCCACGCCAACAACGATAGGGAAGGCGAAGAAAGCGAAGAAGATGGAGAGAATAACGATGAAGAAATCTCCAAAGACAAATCAAAGAGTGATGGAAAAAGGCCTTCAGGAAAAGACATTCTCTTCTCGTCTGGTGGCCTCATTCCCATTGACCAACTCAAAGAGTTCATCGAAGCAACAATGAAGAATAACTCCGATGGAAGCTCCAAGTCATCGTTAACTTACTCCAAGCCATATACTCGGCGAATTGACAGTATGAGGATGCCTCTTGGCTATCAACCACCAAAATTTCAACAGTTTGATGGCAAAGGAAATCCAAGACAACATGTGGCTCATTTCATTGAAACATGCAACAACGCTGGTACTTATGGAGATCATTTGGTCAAACAGTTTGTTCGCTCATTGAAAGGTAATGCCTTTGATTGGTACACCGACTTAGAATCAAACTCAATTGATAGTTGGGAACAACTGGAGCATGAGTTCCTCAATCGCTTCTATAGCACTAGAAGAACTGTCAGCATGGTGGAGCTCACAAGTTCACGTCAATTCAAAGAAGAGCCAGTCATTGACTACATCAACCGATGGAGAAACCTTTGTCTCAACTGCAAGGATCGATTGTCTGAATCATCTGCCATCGAAATGTGTATTCAAGGGATGCATTGGGGCTTGCAATACATCTTGCGAGGAATCCAGCCAAGAACATTCGAGGAACTAGCCACTAGAGCTCATGATATGGAGTTGAGCATGATGGCAAGAGGGATCGAAGGACCACCAATCCAGGAGTCTAGCAAATTCAAGCCAGAATTCAAGAAATGAGGAAAACCATATGACAAAGCACCAAAGAAGGAATCTATGGCAGTGAAAGCAACTTCTGTGAAATTTCTAAAGAAAGAAGTTAATCAGGAAGACAACCAGAATGCTCCACGAGACAATCAGAACTCTTCCCGAGACATGGGGCAAAGAAGACTTACCTTGAAAGAAATGCAACAAAAGCAATACCCTTTCTTAGACTCTGATGTTTCAGGAATTTTTGATGACCTGCTCAAAGAAAAGCTTATCGAGTTGCCAGAAATGAAGCGACCAAATGAAGCAGGGAGGACAGACGATCCAAATTATTGCAAATACCATCGTCTGGTTGGGCACCCCATACATGATTGCTTCATCTTCAAAGACAGGGTCATGCGGTTAGCTCGAGAAGGGAAAATATCTCTTGAAGAAGACGCTACTACTGTAAATATGGTCTCCACCGACTTGAATGACATAATAGAAGGTATTGGAACCCTGTATGATACATCCAACCAAGTAGATGAAGAACCTGAAATAAACATGGAAGAAGACGATGATGCATTGGCAATCACATTCTCCAATGAAGACTTGCAACTTGGATTCGAACCTCATAACAGGCCATTGTTCGTGAGTTGTTATACACAGGAGCAAAAGGTCAATCGAATTCTCATCGATGGAGGCTCGGCAGTCAATATCTTGCCACTAAGGACTTTGAAGCAATTGGGAATCCAAGCAGAAGAGCTGTCAAACAGTCGATTGATGATTCAAGGTTTCAACCATGAAGGGCAAAGAGCTCTTGGAACTATAAGGCTGCGATTGCAGATGCAGGACATGGAGTCCACAGCGTTGCTTCATGTGATTGATGCAAGGACATCCTACAACATGCTTCTGGGTCAACCATGGCTTCATGAAAATGGTGTTATTCCTTCTACATTGCACCAATGCTTCAAATACTATCAAAATGGCACCGTAAGAAAAGTGGTGGGTGATCACAAACCTTTCACAGAAGCAGAGTCACATTTCGCCGATGCTCAATTCTATTTGGGAAGAACTAAAGCAACAGTGGTGGAAAGGGATGTACCACAGGAGGAGTCAGGATCCCGCCAAGAGAAAGAATCTCGCCCAAAGATGGAAGGTTTCACCATCCCTTTGACTAAGATTGATGCCAAAAAGCCCATTCCTCAGTCACTCAAAGATTTTGCCCGACCAAAGCAAAGTGGCGCCACAGAACATGGAGATCTCTCAGACAAAGAACTCTCAAAACACTTTGGTCCGAAGGCATACAAACTCCTTGTGAATGCTGGATACAATCCCCAAGAAAGCTCCACGTCAAAGTCTCATGTGAGAAAAACTGCTAATACAAGCCAAAATCCCAAGGCAGGCTTGGGATACATGGTGCAAAGCCCCATTCGTATTGCCATCAAGAGAGCCACTGCTAACTATGCTAACACCAAGCAAATCCCGAAATCTTCAAGCAATCGGAGAACCCAAAGGGTTTCTGTTTTCAAAAGATTGGATGAAAGAAAAGCTCAACGAATATCTGTCTTTAAAAGGCTTGGCAAAGGCAAGTCATGGAAAAAGGACGTGACAAAAAGGGCCAATGAATTGGACATAACAGAAAAGCTAAGGAGCTCGATTCCTTCTCGTATGAAGAGGTGTACCACTTTGCTCATATCATGTGGAAAAGAATTGAAGGCCAAAATGAAGACAATCATCTTTACACGGGATGCCGAAGACGATGAAGATAGAGAGAGTGTGGCTTCATCTTACTACACTACTAATAGTGCTAGTAATCCAGTTCCTCTTCCTCATACTACTCAAGGTCAAGTGCGTCGCGAAGATGTTGTTACATCAAACCATATCACCTCATGTGAAGAAGTGGTTGTCGAAGAGGAAGACGCTGAAATAGCTCCTCAGCAGTTTGAAGAAGGAGTTGAGGGTACCGTTGATGAATTGAGAGAAATTAATTTGGGCACTATTGAAGATCCACGACCCACTTACATCAGCGCGTTGTTGACTGTTGATGAGGAATACTCATATATCGAATTGCTCAAAGAATTCAAAGACATCTTTGCATGGTCTTATAAGGAAATGCCGGGGTTGAGCTCCAAGATAGCTGTTCATCATTTAGCCGTTAGAAAGGATGCACGACCAGTCAAGCAGGCCCAGCGCCGATTCCGACCAGAATTAGTTCCTCTAATTGAAGCTGAAGTGAACAAACTCATCAATGTGGGTTTTATTAGAGAAGTCAAATACCCAACATGGATTTCAAGCATTGTTCCAGTAAGAAATAAAAATGGACAAATTCGTGTATGTGTTGACTTCAGGGACTTGAATGAAGCATGCCCCAAGGATGACTTTCCATTGCCAATTGCCGAATTGATGATCGATGCCACAACTGGGCATGAAACATTAACCTTCATGGATGGATCTTCCGGTTACAATCAAATTCGCATGTCACCAAATGAGGAAGAGTTAACAGCATTTCGAACCCCGAAAGGAATCTATTGCTACAAAGTGATGCCATTTGGGTTGAAGAACGCTGGTGCCACTTACCAAAGAGCCATGCAGAAGATATTTGATGATATACTTCATAAAAATGTTGAGTGTTACGTGGATGATTTGGTGGTTAAGTCCAAAAAACGAAACAATCACCTACAAGATCTACGAATGGTTTTTGAGCGATTGAGAAAACATCAGTTGAAGATGAATCCACTAAAATGCGCATTTGGTGTCAAGTCTGGCAAATTTCTTGGGTTCATCGTTCGCCATCAAGGGATAGAAATTGAACAAGCAAAGATTGATGCCATACTAAAAATGCCCGAACCTCGAAATATCCATGACCTGAAAAGTTTGCAAGGGAAGTTAGCATACTTACAAAGGTTTATTTCAAATTTAGCTGGAAGTTGTCAACCATTTAGCCGAATTATGAAGAAGGGTATACCATTCGAGTGGGATGAGTCATGTAGAAATGCTTTCAAGAATATCAAATCTTACTTGATGCAGCCTCCTGTATTAGCAGCACCTGTGCCAGGACGCCCCTTGATTTTGTATATTGCTGCTCAAGAACGATCCATGGGAGCTCTCCTTGCGCAAGAAAATGAAGGTGGAAAAGAGAATGCATTATACTACTTGAGCAGAACAATGACACCAAATGAGTTGAAATATGCTCCAATTGAGAAGCTGTGTTTGGCATTGATTTTCTCCATCCAAAAGCTTAAGCATTATTTCCAAGCTCACACTGTCCGCCTTATATCCAAGGCAAACCCTTTAAAGTTTGTGATGTCAAGACCTGTTTTATCTGACAGGCTTGCACGTTGGTACCTCCAACTGCAACAATTTGAGATTGTGTATGTTCCTCAAAAGGCTGTGAAGGGACAAGTGTTGACAGACTTCTTAGCAGACCACCCAATTCCTGCTGAATGGGAGCTAAGTGATGACCTCCCGGATGAAGATGCACTTGTAATCGATGTCGCCCTACCATGGTGGATGTTTTTCGATGGAGCATCTCATAAAGAAGGTGCTGGTGCCGGGATCGTGTTCGTGACACCAGAACATCAAGTGCTGCCATTTTCCTTCACTCTAACTGAGAATTGCTCTAACAATGTAGCAGAATATCAAGCTCTGATCCTCGGTTTGGAAATGGCGTTGAATATGCAGCAATCTCACCTCAAAGTATATGGTGATTCTAAATTGGTGGTTAATCAAATACTTGGACTGTATGAAGTGAAGAAACCTGAATTATTGCCATACGTCAAGTATGCTCGCAAGATCATTGAGTGGCTTGGAGATGTGGAAATCGAACATGTTCCAAGAAGTGAAAATAAGCAAGCAGATGCCTTGGCTAAACTCGCGTCTACCATAGCTATGATCAGTGGCGAAATTCAAATTCCAGTATGTGAAAGATGGGTTATACCACCTATTTTTGAAGAAGAAAAATGCGAAGAAATTGAAAGTCATCTTGTTGAGGTCTTCGAAATTGAGGAGGAAGATTGGCGCCAGCTGTTGGTCGATTACTTGAAGTATGATAAATTACCAAATGATCCACGTCGAAGGGTTGACATCCGACGGCGCGCCACTCGTTTCATTTTCTTCAAAGGGACGCTTTATAGGAGGTCTTTTGATGGAGTATTTCTCAGGTGCCTAAGTAGTGAGGAAGCTGCTAAAGCCATGGAAGAGGCGCATTCTGGAATTTGCGGTGCTCACCAGTCAGGTCCAAAGCTGCACTTCCGAATCAAGAGGATGGGCTACTACTGGCCAACCATGGTGAAAGATTGTCAAGATTATGCACAAAGATGTCAAGCTTGCCAATTTCATGTAAACCTCATCCATCAGCCGCCCGAACCACTACACCCCACGGTTGCGTCCTGGCCTTTTGATGCCTGGGGCATGGATGTTGTTGGTCCATTGACAAAATCATCAGGGGGGCATTTATACATTTTGGCAGCAACCGATTACTTCTCCAAGTGGGCTGAGGCGATACCATTAAGAGAAGTGAAGAAAGAGACCGTTGCTGAGTTTATCAAGACCAACATCATCTATCGTTATGGAGTTCCTCGCTACATCATAACTGATAATGGAACACCTTTCAGCAACACGGTGATAAACAAGCTTTGTGAAAAATTCGGCTTCAAGCAACGGAAGTCATCGATGTATAATGCACCGGCAAATGGGTTGGCTGAAGCATTCAACAAGACTTTGTGCAATCTGTTGAAGAAAATTGTTTCAAAATCAAAGCGTGACTGGCATGAACGTATTGGGGAAGCATTGTGGGCATATCGAACCACCTATAGAACTCCTACGCAGGCAACGCCTTACTCTTTGGTATATGGGGTTGAAGCTGTCATTCCTCTCGAGCAACAAATTCCCTCTTTGAGAATGGCCATTCAGGAAGGGCTAACTGAAGAAGAAAATGCACGTCTGCGTCTGGAGGAACTCGAAGCTCTAGATGAGAAAAGGCTGGAAGCTCAGCAAAAGTTAGAATGCTACCAAGCTCGCCTCTCAAAGTCTTTCAACAAGACGGTGCGAGTGCGTTCTTTTCAAGTTGGAGATTTGGTCCTCGCTGTGAGGAGGCCAATCGTTGTCACTCATCGTGTTGGAAACAAATTCGTATCAAGATGGGATGGCCCATATGTTGTCAAGGAAGTCTACACAAACGGAGCATACAGGCTTCTTTCTGATGACAACGTCAGAGTTGGGCCTATCAATGGCAAGTTCCTGAAACGTTACTATCCTTGAAAGGTGGTAGAAGTTGAAGCATGTACATATGTATATAGTTTAATGCAAAAAAAAAAAAACAGAAAAGCCAAAAAGATGAGTCAGATGAAAAACCAGAAATGGAGAAAAGCAAACAAAATGGAGTGTATGAAGATAGCTCCTTGACGCACGAGCCTAAACTGCATGTTACTCCTGGCCCGCATGAGTATAAACTGTGCACGGCACCCAATCCCAAACACTTGTTGATCCTATGAACTACGTTTTGACTTGATCCCTTTCAAAAGGGTACGTAGGCAGCTTAGATAATTTCTAAGTTCAGTCATAAGTTGTGTTTGACTCTTTTCAATTTATATCATCAAGTTATGATTTAAGTTGATTATGTGAAGCCAAAGACGTTTCATTCCAAAATAGCAAAGAAATCAAGTCATCAAAAGAAGCACAAGCATTGGGAGAAGATGTCAAAATATCCATGACAAACCAAATGAGAATCATCAAAAGAGGAATGATAAAAATGCAATATACTAAGCAAAAGGGTCTTGATCTCTCAAAATCTGCTGCATAGACTCTAGTGAAAGCTTCAAGGCTTCCAAATTCTTCAAGACCTCATCATTTCTCGAAGCCTCTTCAAGCTTGGCCAGGTCTTCCTTGAGTACCTTGATCTCACCACGAGTAGTCTTGAGTATCAAGCTTCGCTGCTCCAAAGACACCAACAATTCTTTCTTGCGTTTCTCCAACTCATCAAGATCCGTTTTTAAAGCATCACAATTCGCAACATCCTTCTTCTCTTTGGCAAACTTCTCTTGAAGGCAAACCTTGACCTCTCGAACTTTGAGTGTGTGGCCTTCATTGATCTCATGAGAAGCCGACCTTACTTTATCAAAAGCGGTGGCTTTGGAGAATAGTTCATCAATACTATCTTCAAGGTTGGAAAGGTTAAGACCACAAATAATCTTCATACGGGAAATGCCACTCCGTATCTCGTCTTCAAGCGCCGATAGAAACTCGACTTTGGTTCTCTCAACCTTGTCACGAAGCTTTCCCCAGATGATCCTGCAGCACGACTTGAGTTCATCATCAATCATGCGTGTGGCATTGAACTCGGAAGGCGCCCCACATGATGGCATTGGTCGGGGGCGGGATTGTTTAGCAAGACAAGGAATCTCGTTTGACTTATTGGATTCAATGGATACACAGTCGATTGGTGAGCCCTTCTCAAGATTATTTCCAAACACTTCTTTCAAAGTCTACAAAAGGGCAAGAAGAAGATGCAATTAGAATGGAAATTATATATCAATACGAAAAGAAGATAAGAGATGAGGAAAGACCTTGTTCACATCGGCATCCACTAGAGTTGGCTCTTCCTCAACGTGATCCTCGGCCGGTTTTGAGGACCCCGCAATTCTCTTCTTTTTCCAATTACGCTCAGAATTGCTACTACCAGAATCAGCTATAAGGGTGGTAGAGACGACCTTCCTCTTTCCATCTTTGGAGTTGATTGCTTCTTCCTGATCTTTTCTTTTAAAAGTGATATGAGCCGGAGAAGAGATTTTGTTTTCAAAAGAAAATCTGTACGTCCTATCCCACCAAGTCTTATAGTCGACTGAACAATGTATCTTCATGTCCAAAGAAGATCGTGGAAAACATGCCCTTGATCGTGATCTGTGCAGCAAACACATGCGCCAAAGGTTGAGACCTTCTTCCAAAGATGTCCTTCGAATGTTCTGAGTAAGGCTGCTGGGTACGATTTGGTAATAGCTAAATTGACGGCTGAAGCGGTGAGGACCATAAGACTCCACGATGAAGTGGTCATCCAGCCGGCGAACCAAAAAACTCGAACGAATAGCCATGAAGAAGCATTGCTCAATCTCTCTTGTATTTTCACCATCGACATGGAAAATGTCATCTTCCTTGGTGAATGTGGTACAATTCCAGCGAATCGAATTGTACGACTGAATTCGTTCGCGGCACGCAATAGGCAGATAATACTTCGCAGCTCCTTCGCCTGAGTATAGAGTCATCTTGGCGACACCAAGGCTTCTTGGAAGGGGAATGTGAGTGTTGAAATAGAGCGCTATCCAACCATATATGAAATGAAAGGGTAGCGTCACCAGGACAAGAGAAGGCTCCATAGAACTAGAGATAGTGTTCAACCCTTTGTAGATGCTGGCTAGAACTGGAGCTGTAAGGGCAACTTTCTGTTTGCACGCCATCAAACTTGCCATTTTGAAAGAGGTTGGTCTAATCGACATGGCATCACCATCTGGAAAAACAAAGATACACAACCAGCAAGCTATATGAGCTGCCAAGTACATAGTGGTGTGATACTTGTCACTAGCATCAAGCTCGATGAATGGAGCCCTTTCTTCAGAAGACCATGGTTGATGCGCTTCAAATGAACCACTCGGATTATGAGTCGATTTGGGGCGTTGAGATTTCTTTGTCCTGCGAGCAGGAGGATGAGAATACTTTGAAGCTTTCTTCGACCAAAATTTGATCCATTCATCGATAGAAACTGAGCTCTTAGGATCCTTGCCATCACGATACTTAAGAGAATAGTAAGCAGAGAGTAAATATCTACAACTCAAGGGAATGAACGGGTTGCCAAACTAATCTTTGCCAAGAATCTCTTTCGCGCAGGGTACAACCTCATCATATAGTGTCCCGGTACACGGAAGCCCTGATAGATACTGTAAATCCCATAGAGAAATAGACATCTCGCCAGATGAAGTGAGAATGGTGTTCGTCGCAGGACACCAAGCTTCACAGAACGCTTTAACCATCTCGGGCTGGCAATCATAAGTGAAAAGAGAGGCATAAACTGCATCATAGATACCAACAACTCGGAGTTCATTCCCGCAGCGGCTAAGGATATCTTCAGTCCACTCCCAATAGCCTTCAAAGAAATGAAATTCCCCACGAAAGCTTGTAACCCTTCCCCATTTGGCATCTTTATCGATGATCCTTCGCCTCAAAGTCAATAGAAAATTGGATTCCTTGCTTTGCCAAGGACGGGCCGGATGCAATGTATGAGCCTTCGACGCTTTGTTCAAACTGATCTCGCTGGTCCATTCCGACTGATATAGAGAATTCAAAAGTTTGGGCCAAGGTTTCACATAGTGGCCTATCAATGCCGGAAATACTCTTAGATGCATGCCCATTTCCGTCTCTTGCTCATCATCACTCAAAATCAGCAAATAGTCTTGACCCTTGACCACAATATCTTTGAAGACCACCATCGTGACACTGCAAGGAAGCAACACATCCAGACTTAGAAATTTATTTGCATTTAAATAAAATGTGAATTAAATTCTAGTCAAGATAAAAGGAGGCAAGCAAAATGAGGCAAGATTGAATTATATATATATATATATAAATATATATATATATATATAAAATAAAAATGAGAAATTCAATCAAAAAAAAAAAGAAAAAAAAAGGCCACCACTCCTTGAATTATATATATATATATATATATATATATATATATATATATAGAAATTCAATCATTAAAATAAAAAAAATAAAAAAAATAAAAAAAAATAAAAAAAAGAGGCAAAAAATCGGCCCACTCCTTTCCACTAAAATATACCTATCTCTCCTCCCTTACTTTCTCTCACTAAAACCCAACACCATCAGACTCCAATCTTCCCAAAAAAAAACAAAGATTCTAATATTCAGAAATGGCAACCATGGTTAGCAAGAAAAGGTCGGGCTCATCCGACGACCATTGGGAGCCCTTCTCAGCCGCCAAGAAGCACCAGTCGACGCACGCGGAGGACCCCGCGGCGGCGCTGGCGACCGCCCGGCACGAGTTCGGCGAGCACAGCGGCGTGAACATGTCAATCGAGGCGTCGGCCACGTTCACGGTGATGGAGCCGGAGACGATGCGGCGGATGTTCAGCGGCGAGCTGGGCCCCGAGCGCGACTTCTTTATCTACAGCCGCCACTTCCTGCCCCGCACCTGCAACATAACGACGACGTTTGTCGACATCCGCGACCACGGGGCGGTGCGGCAGGCCATACTCCAGGGATGGCGCACGATAAGGGCGTCACCGTCGTCGTCGACAACACCTTCGCCCTGCCCTACTGGAACTGGGACAACCCAAGGGGCATGAGCATGCCGCCGACCTCTGCAAGGTCACCGCCCCCGACATCAAGTCTATGCAGATCCACCACGATGCTCGCCATCCCAAGATCCCCTTCGACGATTCCAAGCTCAAAAATCTCTCCTCTCTCTAAAAGGAAGCACAGTTCAAATTGAAGGAAAAAGAGGGGTGGTTCTCGGCGGTACCTCCAGCAACTGTGGCAGATGGGACTCAACGTAAGTCTTGCAGTTGACGACGACGGCGTAACGCGGAGACCAAAAAATTCCGCTGCTGCCGCTACTATCGGCTTCTAGCTCTACCCTCAACCGCTGCTAGAACGGAACCACGCAAATGAGAGTGGCTTTGGTGAAAAGAGCTGCACATCATAAAAAAAAAGGGGGTTGTAAGTGTATTGCCGATGATATCTCGGCATAGAAGTTGCGGAGAAGAAAGGAAGGTTACCTACGCTGCCAAAAGTTTTCGCCATCTTTGTTAGCACCCGCTGCATTTCTTCCGCCATTAGACGATGCAAGGAATAAATGAGAAAAGAAGAAGTGTTTTATGGCTGCTAACAAAAGAAGCAAGCTACTATAGTTATGAAATGAAACACTCCTTCTTGCTTTCTTAAGATGAAACTTCTTTCAAAAAAAAAAAAAAAAAAAGGATGAAACTGGCTATCTATCAAAGGAAGAAATGAAATACGAAACAAAGAAAATGAAGAAGAAGGAGAGTGGCTGTTGCTGCTAAGGGGAGAAAACAACCCTTTATTTATAGGAGAACAGAGGGATGAATCTTAAAACCCTAATCCTAGCTGCTAGCATACAAAAAAGAAAAAGGTGGAGCTCCAGCTGTTTTCCAGCCTGCAACGGCTCTCAAGCAAAAAAAAAAACTTGCTGCGAAAAGGATAAAAGGACAGTGGAGTTAGCTGGAATTGGAGTTGTGTTGCTGGGTGCAACAGTACTCATCAGAATAGGGCCCGCCAGATATAAAATATTGGGCCTAGTTGGTAATAAACGTATAGGCTGCCATCTCTTCTTTTGGAACAAAACTCATGTGGGCTGCTATTGGATAGAAATTGGGCTTAAATCTAATCCCATCATCTATTCATACGAAACATTGGGCCTATTTTTAAAAAATAAAATAAAAAAAAAATCAAGCACTCCTAAATACGAGTATAAACTATTTATAAATCCAAAGAAATTGAAGAACTCCTAAATACGAGTATAAACTATTTAAAATTCAAATCCAAATTCAAGAACTCCTAAATACGAGTATAAACTATTTATAAATCCAAAGAAATTGAAGAACTCCTAAATACGAGTATAAACTATTTAAAATTCAAATCCAAATTGAAGAACTCCTAAATACGAGTATAAACTATTTATAAATCCAAAGAAATTGAAGAACTCCTAAATACGAGTATAAACTATTTAAAATTCAAATCCAAATTGAAGAACTCCTAAATACGAGTATAAACTATTTACAAAATTCAAAATCAAGAACTCCGCGATAAGAGTTTAAACTATCAAAATATATTTCGAGACTCGTCTATTACCAAAGGCATTTCGTCCATAAACAAGTCTCGATGGGGCAATTTGTAGACAATTAAATTGTCGTCGAATTAAATCATGCCACGTGTAAATTCATGAATTAAATATTCAATTATATTTTCTATTTTATTAAATGGGATTTTATTCCTAAATTAAATAGATATATGATTAATATTTAATAAAATGAATTAATGGGCTTATTGGCCACTTAAGGCCCTAAGGCCCATGCATAAAGGCCCAAAGCCCATGAAGCCCACGAAGTCCATCTCTAAAATCTATAAATAGAGGTGTTGGGGTGCTCATTAGGACGACGTGAAGGAACGGAAGATTGAAGAGCATAAGAATTCTCTCTAGTATCACAAGTAGAAGAGGTGGAGAATTGGAGAGTTTAAGTATTCTTCCAAGTTTTCAAGTATCTTGAAGAATTCTATCTAGCATTTAAGTCTCCTTCGAATCTTCAAGTATTTGAGCATTCAAATCTTCAAGTATCCTTCGAATCTTCAAGTATTTGAACATTCAAATCTTCAAGTATCCTTCGAATCTTCAAGTATTTGATCATTCAAAATCTTCAAGTATTCAATTATCTTCAAATCTTCAAGTATTTCTTCAAATCTTCAAGTGATCAAGGCGTTCTTACAAATTCCAAGAACGATCTTCCTCAAATCAAATCAACCAAGTCCCAAAGCTTCAAGGCGTTCTTACAAATTCTAAGGACGTTCTTCTCAAATCAAATCAAGTTCAACGTTCAATCCAAAATCATGACTTAAGTCCCTTGGATTGGCGTCATCAAATCAAGTATTTCAATAAACTTCGAGCTTGTTCAAGAATCAAATGGAAGAGAAGAATCAGAGGATTAACTAGAGTTTGCAACTCGCATAAATCTATCTTCAAATCTATCAAATTATCTTTGTAACGCATTTTGTATTTTATCAAATTGAAATACAAAAATTTGTGTTTACAACAAGTTTCGTTGGACGACTAAAAAAGGTATACGACTCATATTTTGCGGAACGGAAGGAGTATTTTATTTGTTTTATTTAGAGAAGGGGAAGCGGCGTATTTGAACTCTATATCTAATTATTTATAAATTGAAGTATGTGCAGCTTAGTGTTTATTTGGTGACAAAAGTCAGTACTTCCTCCGTTCCATTACAAATGTCTCATTACTTTTGGGCACAAAGATTAATAAATGTATAGAAAGTAGATAAAGTGAGTTAGTAAAAATTATTTAAATATTAGGTATATAGAGAGAATATATATTTTTTTTTAAATGAATGAAATATTTATAATGAGACGGAGAAAGTATTATATAACTAATCTCACTCTAGTGTCCAAATCGAAATTATGGCATTGGGCATAGTTTTTTTTTTTTTTTAATTACAAGAGGTATCTAATATATAATCAAATAAGCAATTCGCACGCACGCAGGCGAGACCTTTACACCACACAAAGTTGGAAAGCAACCGCCCACACAAGAGTGGGAACACTACCCTCACAAAAGTGTGAAAACTACCCGCACGCAGGCGAGATTGAACCCAAGACCTCCCACAAAGAAGAGTCTTTGGGTGCCTCAACTTTGCCACTAGAGCAATGCCTCGTTGGCATGGCATTGGGCATAGAGATTGAAAGAGAACAAAATAAAATCAATGATATTTAAATTATAAAGATATGCTTCGAAATTTACTATTGGAAGATCACAGTTGATGCGACTGAAAAAATGTTTGATTATATGTCTGAAATGGTCCAATAAGTTAAAGAGAGTAGAGAGTAGGGATGGCAACGGGCCGGATCTGGACCGGGTCTGGCCAGTACCAGATTCAGATCCGTTTTCATATACCAGATCCAGATCCAGATCCGTGGATCTGAAAATTTTGGATCCAGATCCAGATCCGTCAGATCCGCGGGTCCACGGGTCCAGATCCATGGATCTACTATTTTTAAATTAAATTAAAAAAATTTCACAAAATCAACAACATCTAATTTCCATCATGAAAAATATAACACAAAATACTTTTATCTAATTACTTTTAGTTTTTATTCTTTTGAATATAATTTATTTATTATTTTTAATTTAGTTAATATTATTAGTAAACTAAATATAAAATATAAAATATATATATAAAATAAAACGGATCCACGGGTCGGATCTGGGCTGGATCCGTATCTAAAATTTCAAGATCCAGATCCGTTTTCAAAACTGGGATCCAGATCCAGATCCAGATCCGTCGGGTCCAAAAAATTGAGATCCAGATCCGTAAAAACGGATCTGGATCCACGAATCTGAACCGGGTCCAAGATCCACCGCCATCCCTAGTAGAGAGGAAGGTTGGTCTAGCTATTGATGAATGGTTGTCGAGTCCCAATGAATAAAGGATTTATTTATTTATTTTTAGTGAATATAAAATAAATATTATATATTCATATACATACAGACAATAAGAAAAAAATTCGTAGCGTTTCTGACTCTACCTAATTTCTGGTGTAAATTTTAGTGAAAAGAAGCAGAAGCAGTCTACATCTTATCTTCACAATAGCGAGAAATAATGTTCGCAATTAAATAGATTACTTTCAATTTAAAAACGAATACAATACTTTTCATAAATTCTACTTCCTCCGTCCACCAAAAATATGCCACTTTACTTTCGGCACGGGTTTTAATAAAATGTGATTGAAGTTGGTAGTGAAGTAAGGGTCCCACTTTAAATGTGAGTGGAATGATGTGGACCCTACTACTAAAAATGGATGTGGCATATTTTTTGTGGACGGACGAAAAAGGAAATTGTGGCATATTTTTGGTGGACGGAGGGAGTACATTGCAAATGTACACACAACACGGACCATTCATATATTTTAATACAATATTTGTAGTCTGCATCATACAAACATTTGCATGAAAAGACTTCCTTAATCTATTTTCTAAAAGTTAGTAGCATTAGTTTTGAAAAAATGTTACCGAAAGAAATGAAATTATAATTATTCCAAAAATGCGTGTTTTTTCAAATGACCGATTTTACGCTATTGGTTTGTAGTATCTTCATACCATTCAAATTAGCTCGTACCATTTTAGTTCACGAATTAAAAATTAGTTAGTCCATTTGATAAGTAGTTAAATTGGTATGAAATTCGAAGTGAAGTAGATAAATTTTAGACTCTCATCAACTTGACATAGCCCTAATCCATATATTAGATGATGCGTTTATTTTTGAGGATTAATTTTAATAGATAAAAATAATAATTTTTCTTTAAAATCGGAATGAAATTGTATAAACTAAGAATTATCATGAATTACAAAATCAAGCAAGCAAGAAGGGAAAACCTCCTTCCACAAGCATATTGAGCTTAATATATGGGCAAATTTATTAGCACCTCGAATTTCGTCTGGTATTCCGTCGAATCAGCAAGACGAGAGTTCATATACACCTCAATGGGGAAATCCATGCTCCATGCAACCACTCACCACTGTCATTATCTCCATCGTGAGTAATTATGTTGGAGTATATATGAACATAAAGTATTCAACACTAATGATCAAAATTTTTAGATAGTCCATAAGTAGGCCTACGCGAAATCCTAGCAGGTTTAGGCCTAGGGCTTAGTTAATTGTTATACAGTAGTATATAATTTGTTCTCTCATTATTTATATATATATATATATATATATATATATATATATAGGGGAAGGCTAAAATAAAAACGCTTATTAAAATATAAATTAAGAACCATTTTCAGCCCTTAGATCATCAAGATCTACGGTTGATTCATCACCTTGTTGGATATATTCATGGTCATGAGTTCGAATCCCAAAGGTAGCAAAAAATTATTTTTTCGATATTCATACATTTATACAGTTTATTCATGCGTGTTATACATAAAATTCATGTATTTTTGCTGGTTCGTAATTCTTAAAATAAGGGTGGTTTATTAAATAACCGCCCCATATATATATATATATAGGGTAAAGTTCTATAAAAATGCAAATATAGGCAGAGAAAGGAGACGAAATCTCAGACATTAATATTTTAATCTAAAAGTCAGCGTTCGTTCGTTCAACGTTCAACGTGGAATTTTGTTGAACATGAACAGTCATTGAACCCCCAATCCCCAAAAGTTCAACAAATTATTTATACGTTCCACAACATTAACTGCCATGTTCAATGTTTCTGATTTTCCTGTATAAGCTCTGTTTCTGTAGAATCTAATCCCATATATATATATATATATAGGGTTAGGTTCTAGTTCGATTACTATTTTTTGTGAGATGTGAGACTAATGAATAAACCAATATGTAGTGATGAATAAGGCAACATATAGTGTTGAATAACAATATTCAAAAAATTAGTAAAATTTTTGCTCACTCCAGGATTCGAACCTAGGTAAAAAAATTTCCCCTCCATATAAATATCAGTCATAAGACTTATTAAATCAATAACAACAAACTAAAATCTCATCATATATAAATGATCTCAATGGAATCATTCCCTATATATATATATATATATATATATATATATATATATATATATATATATATATAGGGAGAGGTTCAAGAAAGAACCATAAATAAAAGAAGACCGGAGAACCATTTTCAGCCATTCGATCATCAAGATCTACGGTGGATGCATCATCTTGTTGGATGAATGCAGATCCTGGGTTCGAATCCTGAAGGGAGCATTTTTTTTTAATTTTTTTAGTGCATTAATTTTAACAGCGAATGCATTAATTTTTACAGTGGATGCATTAGATTTGATGGTTCTCCCGTTCTCACAAATAATGTAGTTCTCTCTAGAACCACACCCTATATATATATATATATATATATATATATATATAGGGTGTGGTTCTAGAGAGAACTACATTATTTGTGAGAACGGGAGAACCATCAAATCTAATGCATCCACTGTAAAAATTAATGCATTCGCTGTTAAAATTAATGCACTAAAAAAAATGCTCCCTTCAGGATTCGAACCCAGGATCTGCATTCATCCAACAAAATGATGCATCCACCGTAGATCTTAATGATCGAATGGTTGAAAATGGTTCTCCGGTCTTCTTTTATTTATGGTTCTTTCTTGAACCTCTCCCTATATATATATATATATATATATATATATATATATGGAATGACTACCGTGCAAACACTTCTTAAAATAAAAATAAAAATATTTTTCAATGTACGAATTTTATGTAGAACACGTATGAATTCGTCTAACAGGGTTACGAATTGTGAAAAATAAATTTTTGCTACCTTTGAGATTCGAACTCATGACCACGAATTCATCCAACCGGGTTACGAATCAAGTAGATCTTGATGATCTAAGGACTGAAAATTGTTTATATTTTATATTTTAAGAAGCGTTTTTATTTTAGGGCTACCGTGAGAACACATCTTAAAAATAAGAAATAAGAGCAATTTTCAATGTATGAATTTTATGTAGAACACATATGAATTCGCTATATAAAAGTATGACTTGTGAAAAATAAATTTTTGCTACATTTGAAATTCGAACTCGGGACCATAAATTCATCCAACAGGACCATATATATATGAATGCTATGTTATAAACACTTCTTAAACTATAAAATACAAAGTAATTAAAATGTATGAATTAATGTAGAAAACGTTTGAATTCTAAAAGAGGAAAAAACACTCTTTGTGGACGAACGAAAATAATAATAAACACACATTCCTTATGGATTAACGAAAATAACAATAAACACGGATTCTTTGTAGATAGATGGAGTATATACAAATATATTCTTTACATAATTATACTTCAAATTAAATATTTCCAAGACAATTTTTATAATGTTAAATATTTGTAGCCGTCATTCGAGGTGCTTATTAGATTAACACAGCTTTTGTTAACAGATATACGTATAATTCAGATTCAAGAATACACAATTGAGGAGTAGATTGTATGTTTAACCCAAGAATATAAAGAGTAGATTTGAGAAAAAAACATTAAATATTTGACTGCAACGCTGAGTTTGAAAAGGAAACCACATTCGTCTGTCATTCCAACGCATCATTCACTTCTCTCGCCTGAAACTGAAAGCATTAGTCCTTTTAATTTTGTCTCATTTTCTCTCTCTAAGAGCTCCTCGAAGCTCGAGCCTCTCTCTCTCACACAATATCTACAATATCTGTGGGTGTGGGGGTGGGGAGGAGAGAGAGAGAGAGAGAGAGCGAGAAAGAAAGAAAGCAACCCATCGTAGCAGAAGAGAAGGCAAGGCAGCCCCCATTCGCCCTAAACAATTAATAACTCTCCTCTGTATATTTCTATTCGGCAACGTACTAATTTATTGCAACCTTCACATATGTCTGTCTTTTTCTTTTTAAATTATGTCTGCCAAAATTATTCTCCAAACCTAATGTATAATCGTCGTCGTTCTTCGCTGTCACACTAAACTGCTATTTACTTCATTGGTACAACTACAATATGGATCTTTATTTAATTCGCACTTACATTTTTTTCGGTATAATCGAGGCGCGCACTTTCTTCCTTACAAATTATACGCCTATACTATTATCTGCATAATTATATTTTATTTTCTCAAAGAAAATCTCATATCTTCATTTTCAATCTCTTGTAACAATATTGTAGACAAATTCAGGCCCAGTCCGGTCTACCCTAAACAAAAATTAGACAATGGCCTTTATATATATTTTTTTATATTAACGATATAATAACAATGTATTAATATAATTTTTTTAATCAATAATTTAAAGAGTTAAAGAAAAAGAACGTAGAGAATACACTATGTCATTAGATGAGTCAATTCATGATTTTGGAGATCGAAAAATAGAGGCCGGACATTTTTGATATAAATCTAATAATTTGGGGATTTTAAAAACATTTCTTATAGTTTATAACATTTTTGATAAAGCGAGTATAATTTGAGATTTAATATGATACTCTGTTATTTAAATTAATTTTACTTAATTCATGTCCCATTCAAAGTATGAAATTAAGGAAATTCTAATTCTGAAAATAAAAATTCTTAATCATGCATCTTATCAAGGTAAATATTCTAAGGGGACGTTTACTTTGCATGGTTGATAATATGCATGATTGAATATTTTTATCATCAATGGTAGGATTTCTCCAATCTCACTCTTTTAATAATGAAACATGAATCAATCAAAAATAATTCAAATAATAGAAATAATTAAGGGCTTTGAAATATTTTAAAATTTCAATCTATTAAGGTAAATAAATAATATTTTATTTTTTTTATTTATTAAGATTAAGCCTTCAAAGTAAATATTTTTAATTAAATTAGTAAATGCTACTTATATATTCAATAATCATATTAGAAATATAATGAAATAAAGTTGACAAATATATGAGAAATAAAAGCGGGATACGAGTGGGAACGATGACGTGTCCGTTAAGTTTCAAGATAAAATAAAAATTGAAAAAAGTTGGACGTGGACTATAATAATAGCTGTCATGCACATAATAATAGTATTATGCCATGGGCTTAAGTGATGTCCAATAATATACTATGCGAATTCATGTTTATATGGTAATCACATAATAATGGAATTCATGTTTATATGGTAATCGAGACGTGTCTATGTAGATTATTGGATTCAAATAATAATTTTTATTGACATTTATATTCAAATCATACCGCTGCTAGCTGACTATCTGTCTTGAATAAATACTAGTAGTACTATTATCTTTGTGTGGGGGCGTATTGTAGGTTAAATTGCATCAATATATATTTATACTATATTAAAAAGACAGTTTCCAATTTGAAATTAATTTTAAAATTGAGTGGTAATTTTGTGGTTATAATAAAATTAAAGATTTATGTTTAAATTATATTTTTCTTTTTATTTTTCATTTCTTTAACTTCTTATTTATTGTTTTATTTATTTAATTCCAAAATTTTGAAATTCAATTAATTATAAAATATTTAATATGCATATCAAATTAAAGATCACGATAAGAGCTTTAATTTGAGATATTTTATACAAATATTTGATTTAAAATGTACAAATTAAATTTGTTTAAATATTAAAATTTTATAAATTTCTCTTTCCTCTCTCATCTTTTTGAAAAAAAATGCATTTTAATTCTTTTTTATTAGTATTTTTTTATTTTTTTGCTTTTCATAATATCAAATTTTATAATATATTTAGTTAAAATTAATTTTTATTATATTTATGAGTATGATAATTGAATTAGTATTAAGTTTTATATAAATATAAAAATTAAAAATATTTTCCCATGCATTGCACGAGATGCAAATGCTAGTATGTTTGTGAAGGGAAGAGTTCAATGGAGACCATTCCCTTAGATAAAGCCATCTCCAATTATTTATACCAAACCCAAACTCATTTTACAGTATATGCCACATCCAACAATAATTCTTCTCCAACTATTTACGCCAAACTCAAACCCAAAAGAATATTCTTTAAATATTCTCTTTCCACTTACTTTTTATACTTCCTCAGTCATACCTATGCATTTCTTTTAAATTATGCAATTGCCCCAATTTTTTAATTAATAATTTCATATTAAAATAAATATTATACGAAAATTAATTTAATTATTATTATTATTATTAAATAAGCAAAAAAACTAAACTTTAAAATAAAATTCATTAAAATTCATTAAATATTACTCCCTCCGTCCAATTGGGCTTGTCCCATTTGGTTTCGGCACGGTTATTAAGGAGAGTATTAATAGTGTTAAGTGTGTAGATAAAGTAGGAGAGAGAAGGAGACAGAAGGTGATAAAGTAGGAGAAAGAAAGTGATAAAGTGATAAAGTATGAGTGTTATTTATAGAAATGGGACAAGATCAATGGGACAAACAAAAAAGGAATACGAGACAAGATCAATGGGACGGAGGGTGTACATAACTTGAAAAATAAAATACAACAAATAAACAATGGATTAGAATAATTAGGTTAATTTCGTCTTTCTCGTGTAGTTTATTTATTCGCGTCTGCTTGATTTTCGAATTATGTTGTGTAATTTTAATTATGTTGTTTTTATGTCATGTGGTATTTATATTATTAATATTATTTTAAATATTTTTGTATTATACATTTTAATATGTCATGTAATTAAAAATTAATCTATTTTATTGTTGCAAATTAAAACTCTATTTTCAACCAAATTATTATTATTATTTTTATAACTTTCATTCTAATCATTTAAAGCTATGAAATTAACAAAACAAAATAAATTAACTTTCATTACTCGAAACAAAAAGCTACGAAATTAACAAAACAAAAGAATTATTGAGAGCCCATTGTAGGAGCCCAATAAATTCAGATACACAGCCCTAAATGGTAATTAAATGCATATATAGCACTACAAAATTAAAAAAAGTCGTCTTCTTCGTTTTGAGAAAACACATAGCGTCTTCGTCAGAACGTCTTCTTCAACACTAGCCTGCAACACTCAATTCGACGGATTCTCAATATCTAGCAAGAAGAGGAGTTAGTTTGCAATTCCTAAAAGTCTATAAAGTATTTTGGTATAGTGAATAGTGTCACATCAAATTTGGAGTAATACTATTCATATGGTGGCTCCAAACCCATTTTGAGTTTGAGTTTAGTGTACCATTGGAGAGGTTTTGGTACACCAAAATAAGATTTGGTGTGTACCATTGGAGATGGTCTAAAGAATAAAGATCAAATTATGTGTTTCGATCTTGTTTAATCTAACAGTGATCATTCAACTGATTAAGATTGTTAATTTTTGATTATTTTATTTAATAAAGGTAGGTATATAATTATTGCACTAAATATATCTAATAAAATCTTTTATTTATGGAATATTCGTTTGTTACGTGAATAACGCATTCACAGAACAAATAAATATACTAATGTTCGTCGATATGTTCGTATAAAAATAAATGAAGTTCGTTGATATGTTCGTATAAAATCAAATGAACATACTAATTTTCGTCGATATTTTCGTATAAAAACAAATGAACATACTAATGTTTGTCGATATGTTCGTATAAAAACAAATGAACATACTAATGTTCATTGATACGTTCGTCGAAATAGATCAGGTCTCAGAATGGGAAGAGAGGAATTTCCGGAATTTGTTAAATAAATGCTAATCACCAATTTTTAATTACATGAACAATTAAATTTAGATGCAATCTGAATCGTTGATTGGAATTCAATGAATGACCTTGATTTGGTCTTTATTCTCTATCTAGGGGAGTGGTTGTCATAGAATGCAATTTTGTTTGTGAATTATCTACATGAATATAGATAATGGCTTAATTGTCTCTATCTAAATGTTTGTATACGAAAAATAGACGCTCAGTGGATGATGAAAAATATTGATAGCCGTGTGCGGAAGGAATTAATGTTTAAGGTCGGAGGTCTTGGTTCGAATCTCCTATGACACGATTTTATATTTCTATATTTTATATTATTAATTTATTAAAAAAATATTGATAGTCATTTATAATGCGATAAATATGTCGTTATAGGCTTATAGCATAATTTTAAGGGTGATGCTAAACAGCCACATTATGATCACTCACAAATTATTTAAATTGGAAAAATATTAATTTTTGTAACTTATTTTTTAAAATAAAAATAAGATTTAGTTGTTTCATTGTATTCTATACATTGAAGTTATTTTTTGTAATTTTTTAAAAATAAAAATAAAATGCAAAATAAATTTTAAAAAATAAGTATCATGTAGAGAATACAATAAAATAAATTTTATTTTTATTTTTTAAAAATAAATTAAAATTAAAAAAATAATTTAAGTAATTAGTGGATCGGCACAACGTGGCTGCATAAATTTATTAGTATACTTTTAATTCTTATTGTTGATAGCAGTAATTCGTTAATTTCAGTGATGACCACGATTATTTCTGATATTCATGACTATTCATCAAAGTTCGGTGTAACAGCTTTTCCTTATATTAAATTGACTTGTAACTAATTATAATATATTAACGCGTACTTTTAATTCATTTTGGCTCATCCTTAAACAACGATAATAATACACAATTATTTTTTCTATAAATGAAATTCATAATTATAGCCAAAAGAAAAGTTGTCGATACTACACTACACTGTACACACACATATTTATAGTGCGTGTGTATCTTCCTCAAAAAGAAAAATTAAACAAAATGAGGAGAGAAAGAATAAACAATTTATTGGCTGCAGTTCATTAATTTATGGTAGTCTATGAAAGCCTTTTGTATGTCTCATGCCAAAGAAGGGTTATTAGCATGTAAATACACGAATTTTTTATATTTTCTGAAATTTAACATGATTTTTATTTTTAGTCTACAAATACACGAACTTAGCATTTTTTCTGATTTTTGACCTATTTATTGTTGAGGTGGAGGCCGGAATACATGACGTAGACTACGAAATATGCACTTGAATAGAGTAATTTGATTCATTATTTTGATTAGAGAGTGAATGACATGGTATACTGGCCTTCACGTTAATAGTAAATTAGAATTTTTTCTTGTCGATGTCAAAAATCAGAAAAAATGCTAAGTTCGTGTATTTGTGGACTAAAAATAAAAATCATGATAAATTTCAGAAAATATAAAAAGTTCGAGTATTTACACGCTAATAATCCACGAAAAAAAGGTAACAAAAACCAGTTACTATTATTTTTTAGTAGTAGTATTTTTCTCTGGCATTTAATATTTTTAGAAAAAAAAATATTTTGGAGCTTGTTGGTATGAAGAATCGGAAAAAGGCATGCAAATGAGTACTGTTATATAAAAAATCATGTAACTAAAATAAAAATAAATCAGATTAACACAACATGATTTCATACAATAAAATTAATTTACAATAATATCAAAACAAATAATTTTTTTCTAGGGAAATCAAAACAAATATATACTAGCTACACTTTAAGATAACTTTATTTAAAAATTATAGTATATTATTTCCTTTGAAAAATGAACACCGGTTCAAAATTTCAAGTTGTGACTGTATTAAATTGTGTCAACTGAGTAATTAATTTTATTTTTTTACAAAATACTATATTTATATTAATTTTATAGTTAATTGGTTATTTTCTCATTTCTCTTTAAAAATAAAAAAATATCAAATTTTATTTTGAAATATATTTTACACGATCTTTTACAAGAATCAAGCAATATGAAATACTTCATCCGTCCACAAAAATTGTGTGTTTATTACTATTTTCGTACATCCACAAAAATTGTGTGTTTTCCTTTTTTAGAAACTCCATTTTTACTTTAAACCCCATTCACACTTAATATTTACGAAAGAGCAAATAACGTCAAAAACCCTGTAGTTTGGCCTGTTTCGCATTTTTCCCATGACCTAAAAATTTCTCGTTAAATCCATGACCGTTGCTTGAATTCTCGTTTTTCCCTTAGTAACGTTTTCCGACAATTAATTAGATGATGCGTCACCAACATGGCACACTTATGCTGAGTAGATTAATTAGAAGCTAAACGACGTCGTTTTGTGTCTAACCTAATAGCGTCAAAATTCCTGAAGTTCGGTGCGATTCTCATTTTTTCCTTGACCTTAAAATCTTGCGTGAAGGAACTACGGAGCAACACCAACATATTCTCCGACGTCCGACCGGACGTCCGTTGGGTTGGAAACGAGAACGGATCCACCGGAAACTCTGCAATAATTTAGAGCAGCGATCAACACTATCTTATACGTCTTCCATACTGTATAAAAACCCTAGTATAGAAAGAGAGAGAGAGAGAGAGAGAGAGAGAAAGAGTAGTGATGGGTCCATTGTCCTCAACACGAATTGAAAACCACAATTCCATGGCCATGGCCACATACTACTCGAGCGTCGGGGTGGCAGTTTCCACGCGATGATGATGAGGAAGACATGACAATTTTTCGTCTTGAATGGCTGACAGTGATTTGGGGATTTTTTTTGGCGAAGAACCTTAATTTTGGTGAAGATCCCTTAATTTCAGTTTGATTTCATTTGATCCCCAAAGAAAATATAAAACGACGACGTTTTATATTATGAATTAACACTATTGTTCGTTTTGCCGGAAAATTAAGCTTACGTGGATTTTCGATTGTCATGTCAGCATAAGTTTAGGGAAGATTAATTTTATGGAAAATTAATAATCGGGATTAAATTCATGGATTTTAACGAGAAATTTTTAGGTCATGGGAAAAATACGAAACGGGCGAAACTACATGAATTTTGACGTTACTTGCCCTTTACAAAATTCCCATCATTTGTTTTTTACAATTTTGTGGGCTCAATATTACTTTTAACATTAAAATCACATCTTCTAATTTTTTTATTAAAATTCGTACCCTCCATTCCATCAAATACTCTTTGTGGATGGAGGGAGTACTAATTAAATACAAAAATAATGATATTTGTGACGGTAATAAAACATGGCAAATAGTTTTACAGAAGTTTGGCATTTGCAATTGATTGCATAGGTACTTCGTCCAGTTGTTTCCAACTTGAAGTAGCACATACAAAATTAATCAAGGAAACTTATATCTATTGTCATTTTCGATGTTCAAATACTATATATATGAAACAATGTGTCAGTTTTACCTTTTTCTGATAGATGTGGAGCAACTCATAATTTTGTAATATAGGGAGTAGTATTCAATTTAGAGAAGATATTGGTGAGAAATAAAAATACTATAGATTCACCCATTTCGCTTTGATCATTCCATGAGGCTTCCATTCCGAATTTCACGGGTATAAGATATGCTTGTTGGAGAAATGTACTTCACCCATAAGATACTTGTGGGAGAATATGATGTGTAACTCATTACAATACGAGAATATAATTATAATTGAATAAAATGTGCAGTCTATAAGAATTCATTTATATTGTGGGCAGTCTATGAATTCATTAATTTAATTGCACGTTAACATGTTTATCCAATAATTGGTACAGAAAAGTACTTTGATATGATTGCTTATTGACTCGACTCAAGAGACAATTCTATTATCATGGGTAATCGAATTATTTATCTTATTTAATTAATGTCATCATGATACTGTATTATCATAGCCTCTAAAGTTATTACTACGTCCGTCCCAATAATCTTGTCCACTTTTCTTTTTGGATTGTCCCAATAATCTTGTCTCATTTCCTTTTTAGAAAAATTTTAGGAACTAGTAATTAATTTCTAATTAAACACTATCCTAATTAATTCCCCCCTCTAAACCTTAATTTATCTCTCTCTCTCTCTCTCTCTCGCCTCCCCCTCTTCTCTACCCTTCGCCGCCCCCCACCTCCGTCCTCTCGCCTTCGCCACCTTCCCACTAACCTTCACCGCCCTCCCACCTTCGTCCTCTCGCCTCGGCCGCCCTCCCATCTCCATCCCTCTGGCCTCTCGCCGCCTTCCCACTGACCTTCGCCACCCTCCCACTTCCGTCCTCTCGCCTCCGCCGCCCTCCCATCTCCATCCCTCTGGCCTCTCGCCGCCTCCACCGCCTTCCCACTGACCTTCACCGCCCTCCCACCTCCGTCCTCTTGCCTCCACCGCCTTTCCACTGACCTTCTTCCCCCTCTCTGAATTCGCTCCACCGGCGCCGCGCACTCCCTTCACCTCTATTCTGCCGACGTCGCCTCCCTCTTCCCCCTCTGTAAATCCGCTCCCCTCTTCCCCCTCTATAACTTCACAAGTGCCGCCTCTCCCTTCACCTCTGTTCTACCGGCTCCTCCTCCCTCTTCCCCCTCTATAAATTCCCTCGTCATCCTCTGTAACTTCACAGGTGCCACCTCCCCCTCTGTTCCGCCGGCACCGTCTCCCCCCTTCCCCATTTGTAAATCTCACCTCTGCCCTCTCGCATCTCGCTAAAATTTGCTAAGGGTGAATTTTGCAGAATTTTGCATTCGCATAATTTTGCATTCGCTGAAATCTCACCTTTGTAGTTGGGTGAATTTTGCATTCGCATAATTTTGTTTAAGAAAAATTAGGGGGCTGAGGGTTTCGTGGAATTGTTGAAAGACACAGAGAACTTGGGGCTGAACTAAGGGGAGAGATGAGGCAGCGAAGATGAGAGAAATCAGGCGAAGAGGTGGGGCTGTCGGACTTGGTCTTGCACACAGGTATGGCTCCGCCTACTATTGCCCTCGTCGGAGTTAAACATGGTGTCGCCGGTGGCGCGGCGACTGCATAGTGTATGATGAGGGAAAGAGTGCCGAGAGAGAGAGATACATGTTTGGGGAGGGAGTTAAGCTATACTTACTTTTTCTTAAACATGTGGGACCTTCTATTTTACAACACTAATTTTACACTCCTTAATCTCCGTGCCCAAAAGAAAGGGGACAACATTATTGGGACGGAGAGAGTATTATAAATAAATAACCAAACAATTATTCCTGCCAAACTGGAACAATTTTTTTCTGACACGAATACTCATTTTTTTAGTATTTTATATATTAAGTGTAGTAAGTGAAAAAAAAATGAAAAAATGAATAAAAAAATTACTATATAAGAAAAGTGCTCAAACTTTGCAGAATAATACTCCCTCCGTCCCAGCTTTTAGTATCCAACTTTCCTTTTTTTGTTGTCCCACATTTTGATATCCATTTATATTTTTAGTAAAAGTAGATGGAGCCCTTACTCCACTTTAATTATTTTAACTCTCACATAAAATGTGGGACCCTTATTCCACTCACAACACATCAATCACTTTATTAAAACTCGTGCCGTTCTCAACTGGATACCAAAAGCTGGGAGAGAGGGAGTACAAAAAATAATACTGCTCAAACTTCACAGGACGGAAGGAGTACAATTCAATAAATCAAAATACAACTCACACATTATCAATGGGACTTGAACCAATGACCTTTTGGAGGAGAGAGTCTTTCGTAGATACTAAAATTATTTATTCTATTTAATGTTTTTTTAAGGGGGATGGATTTTATTTAATGCTATGATACATGTATATAGGTTTTATCAAATAAGAATAAGCATACACTGATTAGTTTGTATTCCTAATTTTCAAGATGTTTTCAAAACACTTACAACTTAAGTTTATTTTTCAAATGTCCCCAAGTTTGATGAAATTTTGAAACATATTCACTACAACAAAAATGCTAAGAAACATCAATTTTTAACAAATTTTGTAATTTAAAAATTAGTGGTGTCGTAGCTTAATTATGGTGTTATAGGATCCCAAAAAGATGCTAATAAACACCGATTAAAAACCGGTTTCATAAATACAATACGACACCGATTTTTAACCGGTGTTTATTAGCGCCTTTTTAAATCAGTATCGTAGATACTTAAGACACCGATTAAAAAATGTGCTAATGGACACCGGTTAAAAATCGATGTCGTAGATCACTGTAAAATCGATTTTTAACCGGTGTCGTAGGTGTTTATTGTTTTGAAAGGTGGTGTTGTAGGTACCTACCACATGGATACATCTAACATTAATTTTTATTGATATTTTGAGCCTCTACGACCATATATATATAGTTTTGTAATAAAATAAAATCTAATTAATAACATTAATAATACACAACATATGTCAAAAATATGCATTACTGTAACCATCATTCATCACAATAATCTAAAATGTCATGAAACAACTTTCAAACATGAATCTAACAACTTCAAAGTACAACAAAGTTTCAAAATTCGACTTTCACCAAATTCTTCAACAACTATATATGGCATTTTCCACTTTGTATCCAAGCTAGTATTCAATTATATTGCTTGCAAAATTAAAGCCAATAATAAAAATCAATACAATGCGATCATCTTTTTAAAAAAAAAAAACTCCCACCATTCAAAACAAACAAACACCATATCAATGCACTCTATTTATCATACACCAATAATCCTGTAAAATATACGAAATATCTTTCATTAGTCATTAGTTAGCCTATTCTTTGTCATCTGTGACTTTGTCGCATGAATGAAATGGTGGAATGTTAAGTCACCTCATTAACTTCTCGCATGAATTATAAAATGCGTTCACACACTCCTTAGATCTCCTTAGATCAAATGCTAAAATAAAATATGACCTACGTGTTGTCAATGAGACTTGAATTAATGAGCTTTTAAAATAGAGAGATTTTAATAGTTTATATTTACCGTTTGAACTAGTCTTTCTCGACTACTTATTGCAATTTTTTAGATGTAGATTTAAAATGCATTGTTCATTCGACTGTCGAACAACAGATCATCAGCCTAGTGGAAGTGTATATAAATATATATAACCTAGTTTTATGTAAAACGATTTTGTTTAGTAGTGAAGTAGAAAAAAAGTCCACTTCATTTAAATAAACAACCCACACAAGAATTTGGTAAGGTAACCCAACAATCAATCGTCATAATCTCGATATGTGGATACAAACTTATCAAAGTTAAGGATACTTAAAAAAATAGGCTGAAAATTGTATGGTGTTATACATAGGCTGAAATTTGATTTTTCCATTCACACTCATTGCACTTAACTGCCTAAGGCTCCAAGTGAGTCTATAAATCTGATTTTGGAGTGTTAGAGCAAGTTTAATTGCATTGGTACATGTTATAACCTTTTTTTTTTTATCCACATTCCAAGCAAGCTTTTACTCACTTCAAACTTGCTGGCCATTTTTCTAATTGTTGATCTCTCTAGCACTAATAATTGTTTAGCTTTATCTATGTTAAGTACCTTTTTATCTCTATGTTTTGAACCTTTCTTCATTGACACGAGGTGAATAGATTGTCCAATGGCTTTTTGAACACGTACGGCTCTCCAAATGCGCCAAACTATCCTCAAATTGAGGTTGAAAAGAACAGCTGCCTCCTTTTTGGCTTCGTGCGAAAGCTGAAGTCCCTTGCTGTTTTGGAGCAGTCATTGTGCGACATTGTTTCTCTCAATTTCAGTCAAGTTAGGCCTTTTTTTAAGAGTAATGCTAAACAGCCGCACTGTGATCACCCACAATTTACCTAAATAAAAAATAATTTAATTTATTTAACTTATTTTTTAAAATAAAAATAAGATTTAGTTATTTTATCATATTCTCTACATTGTAATTATTTTATTGTAATTTTTTGGTAACTTTTTTATTTTTATTAAAATATAAATTAAAAATAAAAAATGCAAAAAAAATTATTAAAAAATAAGTACAATGTAGAGAATATAGTAAAATAACTAAATCCCATTTTTATTTTAAAAACTAAATTAAATAAATCAAGATTTTCCTTATTATACTAGTGTGTGGGTGGCCACAATGTGGCTGCATAGATTTATTGTTTTTTTAGTGTCTCCCATTTTTCTCTTTTTTTTGTTGTTGTATTGGTAGTTGTGGTGTAATGCATCATTAGAACAGTAAATAGAGCTGTATTTATGGTTGTTTTTGAGGCACCCTTTTTTTTGGATTAAAATCTGAAATTTTGAATGAGAAACCAAATTTGCACTTAATGAAAATTTGAATATTGGTTTGCTGAATCTGATTGTTTTTTCGTTTTCAGGTATTAGTGTCACAGCCCACTATCCCAATGACGGGTTAACCGGGGTTATGACTTGGGGTGAACAATAAGAAACGGAAATTAAAGGGGATTTACTAAGTAACCAACATTAATAACAAACTAGTGGTATATATATATAACCACTTGGGTAATTCACAAATGAGTCTGCCATAACGACTAGACCCCAACTGAAAGTTAATTAAAATGAAGTAGTAATAAGTTCAAGTAGAAATGATAAATAAGTCAGAGTGTTTGCAGCGAAAAAACGTGTGAGTTATGCATATGGAGATGCATACTCAAGGTTTCATTACATAAACATCAAAAGGGAAATCCGCTCAACACCGATCCATTCCATCGCCTGCTCAACCTGCACATTTAGAAATACATGCAGGGCTGAGTATAAAAATACTCAGTGACATAAGCCGAAAATACAACATGCATACATATATAAATTGAACTGCCAACAGTAACACACAGAGGTTTTTTTGAATGACCCGCGCTTACTAAAACATTTCATTCATTTTCATAAAGGTGGATGCGCATCCCATTTTCAGTCTATATGATCCATATCTGTCCTTTCTGTCACGCGCCGGGAAGGAGGCCTCCTTACCACGGACGCCAAGACCGGTCGCAAGCGACTCGCGGTCTCCATGAGTGTACACGTTAACCCTAGCTAGCGACCTTTGTCTAGCATAGGATCCCAATTGGATTTCCTTTAAAGTTGGCGAACCAACACAGATAGGATACATATAAAAACATAAACATTTTTGGCAGTCAATCATTTCATAAACATTTCATTTCATTTCATGAACATTTCATTTTCATTTCATAAGAGTCATTTATCATTTGGGCATAATAATAAACTGAAATTAACAGTTAAAATCATCTCATGCATATATTCGTATAAGAGGCCTACGACACGCAGGGGATCTCTATATACGTATAGTAAAAGTAATGCCCACCTCAATTGTTCTTAAAGCTGGCGTGGAGTCGTTTCTTCTTCGGCTTCACTTTCTGTCGCCCGGACCTTCATTGATGAAGAGTCGATAAGTTCGTGAAGAAATTGTCATAAGACAAAGTCTAATTCTACGTGCCTAGGGTATCTTTTAATGTTTTAGGGTTCTAGCATCCATAATTCGTTACATTAAAGACAGTCAAAAACCAATCATACCTCGTCTAATCTCATTCAAACACATAGGCAACACAAACACATAAGGCACATAAGAATCACAATCAAACATCATCAAAACATGCTCTGTTTTTACACTGACTCAACTTCAAAATTTAATCTGTTCTGACTCCGACATCTCCTGGACTCGAGACTCATACCGAAAGAAAGATCTTCGAGTCTAGTTTCATATAAAAAAAAAGTAGAGTCGAAAACTCCAAGTGGTTTGAGAGATATGACGTTTTTACCACGATCTACCATGTTCGGCAGTTTTGAACAATCGAAAACTTGGATTTTTGAAAAATAGTAAACGTTGTCAAACTGGGCTCAACTTTGGTGGATATCTAGCTAACACAATAAGGTTAATACCATAAAAATTTGGAAATCTAGATCACACAGGAAGCTACTGAAATGAATGACTCTTTCCTCTGTTCTCTGAAATTCTCGGTAGTAATGTGCAGTTTAGGTTTTGCATTTTAAAGAAGTATCAAACGAAGTTGGAATGGCTTGAAATTTTACCAGGGTACTCAAGACTCATGTCGGGACTTTCTATAAAATTTTCAAAGCTATTAGACATCGACAAACCGTCGATCACAGTAGGTCAGTAGGCCTACGAAATTCATATTTATAAGTCCTTAAAAAATAATTTATATAAATCAAGAAATAAGAGTTTAATCCCAAAAATATTCATTAAAAGTCCATCATAATTTAAATAAAAGAACGGACCTCATTTAAAATAAATAGTCCCAAACTCGTTACGCACATATACTAAATCTTTCATGAAACATCCTTTAAAATAAACTTTGATACATAGAAAATAATTCAACAACTTGAGCTCTTAAGAGATTGTTTTGCAACAGACATCAAATCTGCCTCGGATCTCCAAATGAGGCTCCAAAAGACATTCTGGAAACTAGACATTTCAAGGATCATTCTCCAATTTGAATCGAATGAAAAAAAATTCAAACGAGCAAGATATGCCCTCTCAAAGATGGGTATTTAACAAGCAAAAATCTGAAAATTTCAGATTTCCAGATTACAACCAAGTCAGTGGGCTTTCTTTAAAAATTCATATCTCCCTTTACAAAACTCCACTGGGAACCCCAAGGGTCAATCTGGAAACTAGGGAGAGATCATAACACTCTACAGTTGGATTTACTCCAAGAACATTCATGGTTTAGAAGATATGACTGTCTAAAGTTCAGTGCACAAAAAGAGTTCAAGTTTGGCAGATTTAGAACATAAATCGGAAAAACCACTTTAGGCTTCACCAAAAATTCTAAAACTGAACAAGTAAGTTCCCAACATGTCAGTGAATATTCAGTAGAAAGATAGGCTTGAGAATCAAAGATTTAAGTCGGCCTTTGCCACCTCAAAGTCGTAGGTTTGTAAAATCTACTGGATGGTACAAGGAATAAGAACTAGATTTCAAGAATTTATACCGGTTGTTTCCCTTACTCAAAATGGTGAGACCGATGTCAAAAGAAAGATACGGGAGTCTAGAGTGACATATTCAAGTTTCAAAGGTTTTCACCGATTGAAACTTTACTTATGGCCTCCCAAAGATTGTTTACCAAAAATGTATTCCAGATGGGCAGTGATGTTTACAAATTCATAAATAAATCATAAGAGCTCCAAACCTTCTGAAATTTTACCAAAGTATAGAAAACATATGAAAGATGATACACAATTAATTTGGGAATTTGTGGGAACCGTTTGGATGGCTGGAATCGCCTTGCAAAACACTGCCGAGCAGTGTGCTTATGGCAGATTCGCTGCCTTACCTCATGCACGGTTTTTCACCTAATAAACTCTACCAAAATAATAATCCAAAATCATAAAACATATCCTCACATAATATAGCACACAAATGTGTAAAAATCCATGGCTATAAAGCATTTTCAGTTGAGAAAAAGCAAAGAAAAACTCACCCTCGAAGCACAACCTTCACTCTATAGTTTTCCCACACTCTCCCTTGCTTTGCTACTTCTCTTGGGGCTTCAAAGGCTTCTATGGAGTGTGATAATGGTGGGAGAAAAGTTGTGAGACTGGGAGAAAGAATGTAGTGGTGGGGGAAAATGAGTAGTGTGGTGGAGAGGTAGGAGTAGTGGTAGGGAAAAAGATTAGTGGTAGGGAAAAGAAAATATTAGTGGTGGTAGGGAAAAAGATTAGTGGTAGGGAAAAGAAAATATTAGTGGAGGATAATGGGGTGTTACATTAAGTAAATATAAAAATGTGGTGTAGTAATAACCCATTTGTAAAAAAAAAATATATGTAAGACTAATCATCAATTAATAAAATGCTAGAGCATAAAACTCTTGTGATCAAAATTAGAATAAATAGCACTAACATTAGTGCACTCTCTCAATTTATAAATACATCATAGGAAAATAATTTGAGAAAAATATTGATGGAAAATTTTTATAACTCATCATTCCTAAATTTCTCGGTAAAAATAAATAAATACATAATTTTTTTTTTCGATTTGAAAACTCAAAATAAATCTTTGAGCTTCATCATTCTCTTAATGGACTTAAAATATATTTTGAGTGCATCATCCGTTGAAATAAAAATAAAAATAAATTATCACGTATGTAATCATCAAATTCACATAAGTCCATATTTTATTAATGGATGCTGAACCCTAATTACCATAAGAAATCCTTAAATCAATAATTAAAAGTCTATAATCCTTAATAAAAAGTCGGGGCATTACATACTATCCCCCTTAACATAAATTTCGTCCCGAAATTTGTACCTCAGAAAATAACTCTGAGTACTTCACTTTCCTGTTAGACGGTAGTCTATTATTGACCATGATATATTCATAGGTCCCTTACTATCAGTATTGACTTAGTCCTTAGTACCTGAACTTCCGATCTAAGATAGATTTGGATCTTCCTTCGTAACTCAAATATTGACTAATAATAATGTTGTTCTTATGGATCATATGCTTTGAATCGTAAACATACTTCTCTATTTGCGACACATGGGATACATTACGCACATTCTCAAAGCTTAGCGCTAACGC